>NW_006432227.1:763367-782702 GCF_000325575.1 Pteropus alecto | reverse complement strand
GGAGGGAAACGTGTGGGGCCAGGGGCGGCCACCTGCTCTCAGGTTGCTCCAGTGCCTGATGGGAGCCCCCACAGGCCCGAGAGTGCTCCGAGTCTGTCCCTTCCATGTCCGCTCTGCTCTTCCCAAGTGTGCAGGAGCAGAGCGGGCAGCCAGAGAACTCTGGGTGTGCTCAGGAGGCATCGGTCTAGCTTTTCTCCGCCTTCTCATGGGGAGAGGGCAAAGGTCGAGGATCATGAAGGCGCCTTAATCTCAGAAGAAGCCCATTACCCACTCCTTCCTTGGAGCATTTTTGTTCTCACTCCCATCTTCTCCCTCATCCAACCTGAGCTCCTTTCTCTACTGTGATGTGATGATGAGTTAGGATGTAATGTAATATACTCAGCATCATAAAAATATAACTTATGGCCCAGGTTTCATCTCTTATTCAGGGTTCATTTAAATTCTAATAAGAGAGAACATTTTTAGCCAAGGCGATGGCGTCCTTAAAGGGAAATTTTGAGCGTTTCCAGTAGAAGTGAGAGGTTTTGTGACAAGGATTCACTTCTTTATCCCCTACCTTTAAGAGTTTTGTTCACATTGAGGATCATGGATTGAGAAATCAATTTTGTGGGTCACAGCTATTGTTTTAGAAAGAATGAAACAGAATTGAATAGAATGGAGTAGAGGAGATGAAAATATCAGATTTCATAGCATGCAGTAAGGGTAAGTTATGTTTCACAAAACATGTTTCAGGTAAATACATATGTGTGTGTAAATAATGTAAAATATATTTTTGTTATGGGTTGTAGTAAAAATGAAAGTTTGAAAAATGCTGTCTTAAATTTACCTTCTAGAAAAGTACAATTTGATTTTGCCTGAACGAATTGCCTTTTCTTTAGAATAGGGACAATCTTGCCTTGTGGTGGTTTCTAAGCAGAATATTTTTATCTTTTTTCAGTGTATCCTATATCAGAGGAGTGGAAGCTTCTCAGTTTTTCCAAGTCCTCTCTCTCAGGAAATGAAGTGAAATAGTAACAATTATTTTCTGCTTATCCAAGTAAATGATATTTTGCCTGAGATTTCCACAGAGCCATTCCCCAGGACCATTATAAGAGATGAAAACTTGACTCAGTTGTTTCTAAATGCTTTTGAGGATTTACTGTCATTAACCATGCATTCTGTCATCCACGAGGGTAAATGTGTAGATTTCCTGCAGGACTTTTGCATTTGTCGAAGATAGGAGAACCAGTGTGGCTTGTTTAAATCAAATAAGGTCATTGTTTGAATAACTAATCCTGAGGAAGAAAAACTAGACCCACTACTAGTATTGCAAAGCAATCCCTTTCCCAAAGGCAAGCTGGGCCCGCGAGTCTATGGCACCAGGTGACAGGAGCGGAAGAATGCACAGAAGTATTTTTAATGATTATTCCATTTTATGGTAAATATACATGAAAATTATAGTTTGTAAAAACTTTTTTTTTTTTTTTTTTGCCAGAAAGCTCTGAAGACATGCATGGAGAATCCTATTTTATCAAGTCAAGAGGATGACTGCAAATGACAAGTCTATTAGGTTTAAGACGGAAATTCAGAAGAACAAGTTTGTGAGTTCCTGCCCTAGGGAAACCACCCAGAACTGTAGACTGGCTGTTGGTGTGATGAAATTTGCCCAAACTTTTTTTTTTTTTTTTTTGCCAGAAAGCTCTGAAGACATACACGGAGAATCCTATTTTATCAAGTCAAGAGGATGACTGCAAATGACAAGTCTATTAGGTTTAAGACGGAAATTCAGAAGAACAAGTTTGTGAGTTCCTGCCCTAGGGAAACCACCCAGAACTGTAGACTGGCTGTTGGTGTGATGAAATTCGTCCAGAGTCTGTGCCACCCAGATGGAAAAAGAAAATCTACAATTCTTTGGCCAAATTGATAATGAGTAATGATTAACAAAATGTTCTTTTCCTTGGCTAGACTCCAGGAGACAGACTTTCTTTCTTCCACGTGGCTTCAAGTAGAGCCTGCCTTTGTGTGTTCTCCATGTCCCAGGAGAGGTGAAGGCAGAGCTGATGCCTCCCCTGCAGGTGAAGTTCTGTCTTAGGTGGTCTTCCCGGATCAGGCTGCCTGATCACTTAAAAAGGAAAACCAGGAAGCAGTGGGCCAGTGAGCAATTCTAGAAGAAGTCACCTCTAAGCCTTATCTGTTATATAAATTTTAGAATGGAAGATTTTTTATTTAAAAGGAATAGATGGGGAAAGGCTGAGAATATCAAATGTTATTAACATTTCTCTAACGTTTGGCCCCATGCAATTTGGACTTGTTCATAGTTTCATAAACAAATGTGTCTATAAAAGAGCAACAAATTAAAAGTGGCGAGCAGGGTCTCAGTAACCACTATTTTAGGGAGCTACAGCCCGTCATGATTATCAGAAGGAAGGAGGATGGTGATACACTGACTGCGATGTGGCACACATGATCTTTTTAATAGAGAGGTTTGCTTAGGAATGAACAGTCTGTCTAAGATTCTCACAAAGTTACAGGAATTATACCAAATATGATTCAAGTTTCACCGGAAACGGTTTATGGTCCAGAGAAGTATGTTTCGAGAGACAGTTGAAGAAAATTCGGTAAACGCTGTGAAGTGTAAATGACATCTAAGAGGCTGGAGCCTTCTATGCAAGCCTATGAGGAGTGAAATTCTTTTGGGAATGTAATTCTGGATTCCCGTTTTCATTGCCTGCAGCCTAATATGTGCATTTCTCCTCTGTGTCAGTTGGGCATGCAAATACTTAACATCTTCCTGCTCCTTCACACCATTTAGCAGAATACAAGAGTTTCACAGATAGAAGCTGGAAGGAAGTAAGAATGAAAGGAAAGGAAAAAAAAAAGAATATGAGGAGAAAAAAATGGAAGGAAGGGAAAGAAAGAGAAAGAAAAAGAAAGAAAGA
This sequence comes from Pteropus alecto, assembly GCF_000325575.1. Classification (NCBI taxonomy): domain Eukaryota; kingdom Metazoa; phylum Chordata; class Mammalia; order Chiroptera; family Pteropodidae; genus Pteropus; species Pteropus alecto. The sequence continues at coordinate 779,784 of NW_006432227.1, read as the reverse complement.
AAAAGAAAGAAAGAAAAAGAAAAAGAAAGAAAGAAAGAAAGAGAGAGAGGAAGAAAGAAAGAAAGAAACATGGAAAGGGGCAGGTCTTACTAGAGCCTTGCAAACAGAATGCAGACAGACATAGAGGCAGGCTTCATTTATCCTGCTTCAGACGTCCGCTCCCTTGTCCTGGGAGCAGGTGGGATCTTGTCTTCCTGCGCTTGGGATGTGACCAGGAGTAGGATTTTAGAATGAGCAGTACCCACAAGGCCTCCTAGGAAGCCTGGTCAGGTTGAGTGAATCTTAGGTAAGAGAAAGAGAAAATGAGAAGAGAAAGAAGGGCTTAGAAGGTGTTATGTGGGAAAGGAGGAGGCAAGTGAGTTTATTTCAGAAACAGCAAATGCTTCGCAGGTTGTGCGAACTAACAGGAGATACGTGAGGTTGGTCTTGTCACAGAGTAGGTACTCAGTAAGCAGTCACTGGGTGCAGTCTGATAATGGAAACGGGTGGGCAGGGAAGTAGGTGCTAAAAGACATTAAGGGAGTAAATGGTTTTGAAGCAATTTGGAAGTATTTATGTTTTGAATTGATGTGTCGATTATAAATTTTTTTTTTTTTTTTTTTTTTTGTGAAGCTGTCCTCCTAAGGATCTTGTTGGCAACATGTGTTTAGTTCCACTGTGGTCAGCATGTGAACCACTTCCTCATTCAAGACTCTCAACTATTTTTCTTCTTGTGAATTGGAGTCCAAGCCAGAGGCTTATCTCCTTGCGGGCATCACTCCCCATTTCTACTACCACTGTCACTCAGTAAGAATCGGGACCACCACGTAAAATGCATATGACTGCTAGTGCTTGCCAGTGTTCGCTGAAGTCCCAGGCTTCCGAATCACCCTAAGTCTTCCCCTAGAATCTCCTTTCTGCCTCCCGGGATCCCCATCTCAGCGCTGAGAGCTCTGCAGACAACCATAGTTGGAACAGGCGTCCCAGCAGCCACCCCCTGAAGTCCTGAGTTGGAACTTGGGATGTTCTAATGTCCCATACAGAGCTGCACGTGGTGATGAGGTTTCACGGTAGTACTAGTGTAGTACTATTCTTCAGGCACAAAACGAGTTAAGGAAGCATCTGGAGGTTGGCTCAGGATCTAACCACAATGTTTCTATGGCAAATTGGCTACTAATTTGCCAATAATCAACTTAGAAATGACTATGAGAATCAAGACATAGTCACTGAAAACTAATGAAACTGAATACCGTCTAACAATTTCATGTTTCAGATTCTGCACAAAACTCAGATGGATCTAACTTGTCTGAATTAGGGCCTTCAAATAAAATATATTGAAAGCATCCTATTCCAACAGCCGTGCCCTCATTACAGGCTGATTTACCCACGGGGAAAGAGGCAATAAAGTCTGATACTCTGGTGGTACTAACACCTTCTGGATGTTTATAGAAGGAGCAATCTTGGGCCAAGTGAACGAGAAAAGAGGAAGTTCCTGAACCACTTGCAAAGGGTTGAGGCTGAAGAGCAGATGTCTCTGGGCTGCCCAGACGTCTGCCACATGGCTCAGCAGTGCTACCGCTGCCGAAACCCCAAGTCTACAACTCAGGGTGGTCTGGAAGTAAAGGATTGTTTTCCTGAGAGTGGTTTCAAGAATGTAGCTCCTCACCTAATAAAAGGAATGTGCAATGATTAACTGGGTCTAATATTAGCATCTGCAAAGTAAAGAGCAATTGGGCCTGCTATGAAAGAGAACAAACTTGCTCGCACCCGTTGCCAGGCAAAATCTGTTCTTTTTCAGTCATAAATCTTTCTTGGACGCCAGAGAAGAATTTCACTTCCGTCAGAAACACTGGGCGGACCAAAGAGAAAGGACATGCTGTTTTGGAGATGAAAGCGTCTTGCAATTAAAACTCTTGGTGTCTTTTCTGCCTGTTTCGCTGGCTTTCTGATCGTGTCCTTGACGTGGCAAAGCCTTGCATTATTTTTCATTGGACGGAGCAGCAGTGAGGAAAGGTCAAGATGGGCCATTTGCTTCGAGCTTTAGCTTCAAAGAACTAGTGTTTAACATCGAATCGCATTGTTTTCCAGGGCGGACCCTTGATTAAACTTCCTTGAACACCAAACCCTTGATAATTGTGAAGAATACATCAACTGACTTCAGGGTGTTCTTCAACTCAAGACCACCACTGATTAAGATGCAGAAGCTGAATTGACTCATTTACCAAATAAGGTTACCATTCTTGCTGAACCAGAGATTCAAATTAGTAGTAGCCACCTTACTTACATTATCTAATTTTTCTTCATGAAACCCTTGGATGTAGGGCAGTGATTCTCAAAGTGTGGTCCTGACAATATCAGCATCGCTTGAGAACTTGCTAGATATGACGTCCTAAGGCCCCACCCCAGACCTACTGGGCCAGCAATCTGTGTTTCAGCAAGCCTTCTGAAAGCTTCTGGTGCGCACTAAAATTTGGGAACCATTGATGTAATAAACATTATCACCACAGAGTAGATTATATGCCATCATATCTTGGATCTTTGAAGTCCCTTAAAACTAAAACTTTCAATTTACATTGTAGGTTTCCAAGGATCTTCAGCACCATGCATGCAGTCAGCAGTCCATAAATGTTCCTGTAGATGTGGAGTCTCTGAGGTGGTAGTCCTTTTTCACTTGTCTTCCTTCTTTCCTCCGTCGAGATGAATCTTTTCTCACCCACCCTTTGGTAGCCACTTAATTCAGGCTGGCCAATCAGCCTTCCACTCCCTGGGCACAGTGATAGATCCTGAGGTCCTAGCAGGGCCACTGAGAATCTTTGGGGTGGGAAAGATCAATATGAACTCTATGAAGGAGGGACTCTCCCTATTCCTGACTTCGTGAGCACCAGGAATCCAGGTGAACTTGGAACTTCTGGGAGGTGCCTTTGCTTCCCGAGCAGACAGTCTGCCTGGGAATGAGGCCAACTCCGAGGAAAGCAAAGCCAAGTATTGAAGGGGGAGAGGACAGGGAGCTGATATCATCATTTGAACCTATAGATTCACCATAGCTTGAAGTCAGAGTCTGCTCTCTCCTTGGACCTCATATTCAATTCAACATTCCCTGTGAATACCTTATGCTAGGATCCTGGGGACATTCATATTAATGATTTCTTCCTTGATGCAAAAGTAAGAAATACACATACAAAAACTTTGAACTTAGTAGAACCATGTTGTGTAGAAAGTTGAAGTCCCTTGTGATCACCCCTGTTTCCCTGATAATCACTTAGTTTTGTGCATGTTCCTTTAGATTTTTCTATCAACATATATTAATGAAATGGAATGTTAATTGAGAATTTTCTTGATGACTTAGTTTTGCCAGAGGCCCATAAGGTCAAGAATAAAACAATAGGTTCCAACACCTACATTGTAGAGTGAGGTTATCAGAACATTTTTGTAGAATTTGCTAAGTGAGTGACCTAGGTCTGCCATTATTAACTCACATGAGTTAATTTAATATTTATGAGTTAATTATATTTAAAAAGGCTATGAATTAATGAGGAGATTGACAAGAGCAATAGGAGCACATCTCTGGAGAACACTTTTAGCATTGTGGGGATAACTTCCATCTTGGGGTGAGGGCAGGGAACACTTCCCTTTCACCCTAAGCCAAGTTGGGGAAGGAACTTCAAGAAAATCACTCAAAGGAACCTATATGCATCCACTGGCATTTGGGAAATGTGGTGCCTGGCACTTCATCCCATATTCTTACCTGCAAGGCAGCAGAAAGAAGAGATGAGACTGTACTCATAATTTGATTTTATTTGACATGATTTCCTCTCTGACTGCCTGCCAACGGTTTCTAATTTGGAGCTGTTGCAAAATATGAAATCGTCCAAATAGAATGCATCTCTTTGGTGTAGTTGACACTTGGGGAACCTTCCTCCATCACATCCAATCTCGAATTTCTCCTCCAAACCCATAACCTTTCTTTTACACACTCCTGAGTCATTGTTCCCATCCTGGAACTTTCTGGAACGATACTTCTTTTTCTGGACTTTATATCTACTTTTCCATCCCATTTCCTCTCCCTGCACCTGAATGAACTCCAGTGTAGTAAGTTCTTGAATTCTGCCTATAATATTGCCCCTCAACGAATTTATCCATCCTTTAGGTTTTACTCCCTTACAAATGTTCTAAGAGCATTTTTTATAACGACCACTTATTAACCTTAAACAAGTGCATTTCCCCCCCACATTATCTCATTTCCTCTCACAGTATTCCTGTGAGGTATTTCTGTCTCCATTTTGAAGATGGGGAATCAGAGGCTCAGAGAGACTGAGTAATTTGCCCAGAGGCTCAGAGGGACTGAGTAATTTACCCAGTGTCAGACGGCAAGTTGGTTGCGGAGCCAGGACAAGAATCAGAATTTCCTGCTTTAAAAGGTCTGTATTCTTTCCCTTACAACGCTATTTCTTCAGCTGCCTCTGGACTATAGGCAGGTCCCCGAGCTTCAATTATTCCTCTCTACTCCATATCTTCATCATTTTTCTTTGAACTCCTTAGAGTTTCTTCAAACTCTTTCAGTAGAGTTATATTTCAATTACTCTGACTTTGGACAGACTGAGGGTTGCTCATATACAAAGGAAATTTGAGGAACAACTTGCTTTGGACAATCAATCCAACTTGAATATTTGAGTCTTCTGTTCAATTAACTTTTATTCAGAAGTGTTTGCTTTTTCTTAAAGAAAAAATGTTTCTCTCTGAACAAAAAAATGAGTCTGAAATTCCCATTTGCAGGATTAGGGGAAGTTTATAAAAATAAAAAGATTCTAAAAATGAAGAATCTGAGCAAATATTTGAATATAATAGTAAATTAAAACGTTCACTCAGCAACCATTGTTTCATTATCATTCTGTATGTGTATACATATTTACTTTTCCTTTTCTCATTTAATACTCTTGGCTACCAGCAGTTTTTATGTAATCTTTGTTCTAAGCAATCGTTTTTGGTAACTTTTCAGTTAAAAAGAGAAAAAAAGATGATCTTTAATAATATGACTTGCTTTTAATATCATATCTTATAAAAATAGTGGACAGTTCATTAAAATGGAAATAAAGTATACATATATCATGTATAAAGGGCTTTACTTGTACATAACTTCCTGAACATATGCTAAGTGATTTTTACAGCTGATTTCAAAATTTAAATCTTTCTTTTATAAAAATATACTTTGAAGTATGTTAGTTTTTATCTTGCTCTGTTTAAATATTAGGCTTTCTGGTTTATACATTCATTGAAAGTGGTTTGGATTAACAGCATTTACTCTTGGTTCTTGGAAGAAAATAATATAACTTTTCAAATTCATATGTCCAAAATCATGAATCCTCAAACAGCATTTACAGTAAATGTTTACATATATTACCTCACTTGACCTTAAGAACAAACTAATGAAATATTATTACTTGTAAGGTGGGAAGTTTGAAGGTTGGAAGGTCCTCATTCTGTAAATATTGATTAAGGTTTACAGGGCCTAGGAGAGGAGGAGTTCGATGGGGCTGTTTCACCCAATCTGTGAGTTTAAGAGGGATGTTCATTTTGGCTGCTATTAAGTGGACATTTTGTCTATGGAAACAGGGTCTGTCCTGTCTCCGATGCCAACTTCAACCTAGAATTACTCTTCTATCTTTTTCAAAAAGCCACATTGCTGTCATTTCAGGAACTGTGATAGTCACTCAGAAGTACTGGGAGATGACAAGCCAGATAAAACACAGGCCACCCTGTTTGATTTGCATTTTTGATAAACTATGAATCATTTTTCAATAAAAGTTGTTCCATGCAATATTGGGTCATTCTTATGCTAAAAACATATTCATTGTTTATCTGAAGTTCAATTTTAAGTGGCTGTCCTGTATTTTTAATTTGCTAAATCTGGCAACCCTACAAGCTGGACTCCTAGGCATGAAGCAGTTGGCGGCCTGGTCCAAGCTTTAAGGACAGTGAATCTACTAATAACACCGTGGGAGGCAGACTAACAGTAGACACTGAGGCTGGACTCTCTTGCTATTCTGTTTGCACTGCATAGCAGCTTACTTCACTTTCCTGAGTCTCAGGTCCTTCTTTTGCAAAACAACTTTCTCTATTTCGTTAGGATTGCTCTGAGAATTAAATAAAATAATTCAGAATACCTTTCGTATGATAAATGCTCGATTAACTTTGTTTTTGTGTTAGTATTTCTACATAGTACCTCCTTCTCAGAGAACACAGTGCTGTTAACCCTTTGAGTTATCCATAACATGTCTATGTCCACTTCGTCTGTATCTACATCTATACCTACATGTGGAGTTTCTTACAGGCCAAGAGACTTGTACCTAGTAACTGCATTGTCTGGTGAATCTCTTTTAAAAATATTTTTCTCCATTTGTAAAATGTTTTGCATTAAGTTGTCTATATTTATTATTATTGATTTCAAATCTGGCTTAAGAAAAAGGAAAGTATTCAGTTTTGAAATATCTGAATATAGATATATTTAACTTGGATTTTTTGTTATTTTCATTATATTTGTAAACTTTTAATGTATAATGTATTATAAACTTTTAATATATACATAGTTTTACTTGCTGAGTTATAAAGTATTTTTCCATTACATACTAAATTTCCTGAGTTTAGATATTAATTAGGAAATAATTTATGTAAAAATGCAACTATTGTGCGCTCTGAATAATGCAGGTATTGAAATTTCGCAGAATGTCATTCTCTTGTATCTCCGTGTGCGTATATATATAAAATCACAAATATTTCTGGATTTGTCTCTTTGCCTTTTAATTCATAGTTACCATATGATTCTACCTGAAACTCATAAATCTAGTAATAGCTACACATGAGGGTGAGAGGTAGGATGAGGGACCTCAACATGTTTAAGCTGTCTGAATTTTCCTGATGCTTTTAGAAAGTCTGGTGATGAATATGTACCTAAACACTGTCCTAAACATTGTGGAATCATGCAACGCTGCATAAAACCCAAGGGGCTTATGATTCGTTTGAGGGTGGAAGGACGGAAAATAAAACATACATGAAAGTAACCACAGTAAAATCAGCAAGTGATAAAAGATTTCTGATGAACACTGATAATGGATACTATGGGATCAGATGTGTTTGTCCAGTACAATGACAAGTGAGATCCAATTGCCGCACTTGACCATGATAACTTTCAGGGAAGATGCTTTCCTGTTGAGTTTTAATTTTCCCTTTCCCTTCTTTTCCTCTCCCCTCCACTCCCCTCCCCTCTCCCTTTTTGCTGGACAAAGACTTGTCCATTAAGATTAACATGCAAGGTAACATTTTAAAGTAGTGTCTGGTGCATGACATCACTAAACAGCATAAGTTTTAGAAATTTTGGATGGTTTTTAAAAATTGCAAAATATTGCAGACATACAAAAAGTACATAAAATAATATTTTAACCCAATGAAAATGAAATTAGGCTTTTTTTTTTTTTTTTAATATTAAGTGAACAAAACTGTTTACCAGCACACAATACCTCCCTTTACCTCCTAGTGCCTAACCGGATATAGTCAACCTGTCCTGCCGGGATCTGCTGGAAGTCACCACACCCCACAGCAAAGTAATCTGCCAGCGATCATCAAGATCCCGAACAATGTTTGTACCTTTGTCTCAGTAATCCTGCATCCGAGCAATCAGTTTAAGAAAACAATGCAGGGAGGAGCTGGTTACACACACGTAAATTCGTGTGTGTGCGTATCCTCTGTTTATGTAAACCTACATGTTTGGGGAAACTCCTGTAACTTTTACCTTCACATCCATATTTCCTGTATTAGACAAAAATAGGACTGGCTTCATGAGTGGGTGACGAGTGCAATTGCACAGGGTTCTGTGCTCAGAAAAGGGTTCGTGCTTGGGGTTTAGGGCTCTATGGTCACCAGGGGGTTTGGAGTCTTGATTTACTTATGCTCCTGTCTCCCATCACTTTCGTTGGATGGGTTCTCTGCCTCCCACTCCCTGAGACTGCCTGGTTATAGCTGCTGTCTTCTACTTCCGGTGGGGGTGTGGGTGTGGGTAGAGCGAGGGTTGGAGTCAAGCATATGCACTCCACATTGTGGGGTGAGGCCCTGGACATCTGTGAGAGTCTCCACTTGTCCTGAAGTTCTCTGTTGCACTCTGTTGCTATTTAAATAGCAATTAAAAAACACCTTGACAGGCTGTCAAGGTATTTCTTAACAGGCTGAAAGAGAAGCAACAAAAGAAAGAAAAATCTCCTTTCCTGCTTTTGTGGACAACAGGCCCACAATTGCATTTGGCCCAGGGCCCCATAAATTATGTAGCTAGCCCTGAAATAAAATTGTTAGTATGTGAAATTCAGAGGGCTTGGGGTTCCAACACAGCTTTACCAAGGAGTCATTCTAGATAGAACGGGAGCAAGGCAATCTCACCCCCTTAGCTTCAGACCCAGGCTGCAGAACCCAGCCAGGAAGGGAGAGAACGCACAGAGCCATGGATTCCCGCTGGGCAGAGCTCATGGCTTTTCCCACACTGTTAAGACAGCGGCATCAACTCTTGGCCCTAAGAATTACTGCACTTCGTGTGTGTGTGTGTGTGTGTGTGTGTGTGTGTGCGTGCGTGCGCACATGTGGGCATGTGTGTGTGTGTGTGAGAGAGGAAGGTGTGGAAGTCAGTGTTTCCTGAGTCACTTTCTGCAATATTTCTTGTGGCTTTCTTTATTGTTTCCTTTTCCCTTCCATTTAAAGAAATCATCCCATTATTTGAGACGAGATTTGTCCTGGAGTTTCAGTTCTCGTGTGTGAGGATTTTTTTTTTTAAAGAGAAAAAAGAATCGAGGTAGATTTAGTACACCAGGCAGACCCATCAATCTTGTCTGTAATTGGGTCTGCCATTGGTGAGTAGCCACTTGGGAGGAAATTGCTCACCCATGTGGAGTGAATGAACTCTTTCAGGGCGCCCGGCCTCCACAGAGGGCCGCATGATGGCCTCCTGCCAGACAGTATCCTCGTGGCTGGCTCGGCTGCAGACTCAGAGTCAGCCCAGGGAGCAGTTTGTTCCTCTGGGCTTGCAGATAAGCATCTGTTTGCTCTCCCTCTTCCTGCTTCAATAGGACTGCAGTCCTTTTGGAGGGGCACTGACATTTAAATGCATGAGGACTTCTGGTGATGGGAATAGGGATATGAACTCAGCAAGAGCTCTGAATCTTTGTTTGACGGCGGGAAGAGCAAGCAATAGTAGTTTCATGACGTCAAGGTGAAAGCTGATGAGGCCATTCCCGCTTCCAGTCAATTAATCTCTGGACCATTTGAAGCCAACTGTTTATAAAGAAATGCCAGCTCAATTGGCAGTTTCTCCATAATTGTTCTAAAGAATTGGCATTACTTTTTCTTTCCTCTAACATATTCCAAATGTCCTGTTGCAAGAGACGTCAGGAAAATAGTTACCCATCCAAATGAACACTGTGAGATCACCTCTTTTATCCGTCAGAGGCGCTGGAGTAAATAAGTTGATAAGGAAGTGGAATTCCTGTGTTTATACTTTCGGAAGATTTAACTGAAAGAACATTTAGCTGCCACTCCTTCCTGTTTTGAAAGAACCCTCTGCTTCAGGAGCCAATAACTGAATTCACGTCTTCAATATTCTGCATAAGATCCTTCGAGAGGAGCATCTCTCTTCTTGAATGAACTCCATGGCACAAAAGCCTGTGGTGTGCTTCTTTAGCTGTTATTTGGAATGGCACGGTATCTTGGAGAAGAGAGTTAAAAATCTCCCAATGGCCTTGGTCATGTGGGGACTATGAGAGAACTATAATAAAGAATTAACAGCTTTGTATGAAACATACTTAGACTTTCTAGGCCTATCCATTAGAAAGAAGAGGGAATAAGGCTCTTTTCTGGCAAGGAGTGAGCTAAAGGAGAGAGATTTACATTTGGAGCCCAGCGAAGAGTCTAAGAAGGCAAAAATCTCTGAGAGGTGCCCATAATTTAGTTGAGGAGAAGACTGTTGAAAACTATTCCGAAAATACTTTGTTTTAAATCTCTGAGCAATAATCACCTTGGATTATGGTTTTGTGTTGACTTGTTGATTTTTCCACTTGCCTCAGTCCTCTAAGCTTAGTATCTGGAACAAATATAATCCTTAAAGTCTAGGTGAGTTAGTGACGAATGAAAAGACTCCTTTCTATATGTCGTGAGGTATAGAACGAGGAGGAGCAGTCAGGGTGTGGTGACACCCAGAGCAAAAGCACTCGATGTGTTTCTAAGGCTTTTAACTCAAATAAGTCAAGATGGAAACATTCAAGGGGAAAAAGGCTCCCTGAAGGGGAGAATGAATTGGCAACACTCAAAGTGTCTTAAGCAACATTAAACAACTTGCTCTTGATAGATGGGCTAGGAATTTGGAGCATATATGCCCCTGGGAAATCAGCCAAAAATACTGCATGGCTATATATTTTAAATCTATAACAACAGCTTGGACAAATTGAGGTTGTTCTCAACTCTGACCCTCACATGGGTCCTCCCTGGCCAAAGCTGTTTTCCTTCCCCCGTGGTGTTCTCATTTTACTCCTTGGAAGAGAGCAAAATGTTCTGCGTGGAATTTTATCTTTAAATTTCTGTGGCCGGAGAGGAGAGCCCAAGGGCATGTCTCAGGGAAATGGAAGGATCCAGGTGGGCGGCCTGCTCTTTTTCACAGTGTCGTGTATTCAACACTTTCATAATCTAAATCGAACACTCCGAACTTGGAGCCTTTGTCTAATTTGGGAACAAATCATGTTTTGACGCACAAATCCTACACGGTTCAACTAAAATCAAGACTGTTAACCAGAATTAGCTGTAGTTAACTGTCCCACAAATTTCTAAACTGCGGTCTAAGTGGAATCGTGAGACGACGTGGTCGCTTAGGGTAATGCTCTTCCACGGGCCAACCTGATATGACGAGAACATTGATCAAGGAACAAAATTTATTTCAGGCATGAACATGTCAGGCTGTCTCCACTGCCGTGGTTGAATTTGTCATAGCACAGGACTGTGCTTGCACACCTGGTTTACCAAAGATTTTTGTGTTTGACAGTGTAGGATCCTGACATCTTTCCGAATCAGATTAAATTGTCTTTCTTCAGTTTTGCATCATATCGAGAAGAATTTAACTTGTTGGGCTTGACTAGTGTGGTGGAAGAGCTGAAGCATGAGGATCGGGACTCTCTCCCTTCTGGGCATTTTCGGTGGGACCGATTTACACGCACGCCGTTGAACAGAAAGGAACGGTGGTTCCTCTGGAATGATCATTTCCTCTGAGCTTCCACTAGTTTGTATTTGTGCCTCATCCTGCATCTGCCTCCTAGGGATGAAACTAGATCTGCCTCTGGAGGTGGGACATTTAGTGAACAACCCTCCATTGGGCAGATACCTTCCCAATAAGGCCATCCTTCCAGGTAGAGAAGAGGGAGGCTAAGCAAAGAGAAATAGCTGCATGTGATCATAGCATAAACATGGGCCAGATTGAGGAGAACTTGAAACTCATCCTAACCAGAGCTGTCCCGGCCACTGCACACTCTGAAGAAAGGCCATGTCCTCGGTAGAGCTTTCTCTCCCTCCATGGTCACTCCATTTGGCCTACGGTCAAAAGCCCCAGTTCATTGACATGACATTCAGAGCCTCCCTAATACGGTCTTGCTTACTCTCCCAGCTTAATTTCTTGCCATTCTAGCCTCAGACTTTATGTACTGGCAACCCTTCTTCTAGATGCACCATCATTCCGCGTTCAGGCTCCGCCTTTGTCCAAGGTGTCCACAATGACCTTGCACACCATACCTCCTTCAGCTAATGTCTTCATTAGCCTTAGGATTCAGGTGGAATATCATCTTGTTCAAGAAGTTTCTTTTACTCCCAAGATGGAATTAGGTTCCCTTTCTGGGCACTCATAATACTCTGTGCATATCTCCACGGCTGATTTGATAACATTTTTTGTATAATTATCTGTCTCTTCTCCTTTCACTACTGCAAAGGACGCTGATCCTTCTTCAGAAATAAAGAACATATTCCTTGAGATGCCGGAAGTGCCACAGGAAACAGAGCCTCATCTGTCAGCTCACTGCAGTAAAGAGCTGCCTGAGTCGAGTCACATCCCTTTTCCAGGGTGGTCAGCCCTCAGTGACTAATCCACACTGAAGTGGAAAGGCTCAGCCCTTCCACTGGGTTCACGTCTGGAGCAACCTGAGCTTCAGACCTCTCTGCAAGGTCGCTGCAGCTTCCACTGAGGCCGCGTCACAGCTTGACTTCTCCCCGTGATCAGTCCTGTTTCCTCTTGCCCTTCCACAGGTATCTGTGCCCAGAGCTCCCTCACAGATCTCCTGCATTCTGATCTCCATCTCAGAATCGGCTTCCAAGGATCCCGATGTGCAGCATCTGATCCGAGCAACGTTAAGGACAGGGGCTGTGCCTTATTCATCTGTGTATTTCCAGCTCCCAACAAAGAGCCCAGCACACAGTGCGCTCTCAATAAATACTGGTGGGCAGATTGAATAAACAAAATTCAGTGCGAGAGAGGCGTTTGGCAATGGTAGAAGATAAAGGGGGCGATCGGGCTTCTTCTAGAAGGCACATGGCTTTATCATCTTATAGCCTTGGCTATTAAATTGGGGAGGAGGTCCAGACTTGGAGTTAACAGATCTGGGTGTGAATCCTGCTCTTCCTCTTACTTATTAAGTTTGTGTGTGTAGCTGGATTTTAGCAGCAAACAGAGGACACACTAAAACCAGGTGATATGAGGAGAGTTTAACAACAGGACTATGTACAAAGTAAAGGCCAAGTTCAAGGAAAACAACAAATAGTGCCTAATGGGGTCAGGGTCAAGTCTAGAACCCAGGGAGGCCACCAGAAGGGAATCGAGGCTTGCCTAGAGGGATAGGGCTCATTCACTGGGACTTGATAGGAAGGGGGAATAAAGGCCCGGGGCTTAGTCTCCACCATCCGCCCTCCTCCTGCCAGTATCTCTGCATTGGCTGAGACTGGTGAGAAGCCAGAAGCCCAGGGGGTCCTGGCTGCAGGTCAATGGCTTCCCAGGCACAGAGGGCAGGGAAGGGGGAGGGGGCGAAGGGAGGAGAATGGTCTGGAGAGGCAAACGGAAGATACCCAGCACAGAAAGACTCCAGAGTTGAAGTGGTTTGCCTCTTACCTGGGGAAAGGCGCTCTACCTAGCCCACTAGATGGGTAAGATAAGAAAAAGTGGTGTGTAAACTGCAAACTGAGGTACATGTATTACATATGATTTAATTGAAAATATTCACTTACTGTTTCTAAGGGTTGGTCTTCACACAAACCAACCCCTTTTCAACTCTAGAAGAGTTACTGCAGACAGTGTTGCTGATTCAGTAGCAGGAAATCGCTCCCATGCCTGCTGGCTACACTGCATTTTGATTAATGGGACCTGGGGGTTGGGAAGGCAAAGCTTTCTGAGTCACGACCTTGTGCCCCGGAATTTCACTTCTTCTTCAGCTCATACATAAGCACATGGCACATTTTCTTCTGTGAGGGGCTTCAGAATTCTGAGCTCCTAAATGTCCCTGATATAGTTCAGCATTACTTGAAAGAATGGTGTCACTTGCTTTGTTGGCTCAACGATCATTAAAAAAAAAACCTATCATAGCTTGTCTAACTCCTGCCATAGCTTTCATCCCCCACCCAGTGGAAATTGGCAGGATTTCAAATCTTTTGGAGTAAAGACAATGTGCCCAGACTCGGTATCATTTATGGGAAATGAATACATAAAAGTTGAATTTAGTTTTTAAAAACTAACAATTCTTTCATTTAATTTATTGTTATTACTTTTTAATTTTTATTCTATTATTTTGTTTCTGTATACTTGTGTGGATATATGAGACCTAAAAAGCCAGAAAGTTTGAATTTTCTTTGTCCTTTAGGCAAAGGGTACTGTGGAATGTGTGCTCCTAATGCAGTTTTATTCTTCCTCCCTCCCTCCCTCCCTCCTTTCCTTCCTTGCTTTCTCTCCTTCCCTCTCTCCCTCTCCCTCTCTTCTTTCTTCCACACATTCACACATTCATGCATGCAGTCATTTGATAATAGTGAATACCTATCATATACCAGGCACTTGTCTAGGCAGTAGAGATGTAGCAATGAACGAACTGAGAAAAATTGCTGCTTACATTCTAGCGGGGAGGTGGGGGGAGAGAGACAATAAACAAGATATATAAATAAAATACGTAGCATGTTGGATGTTGGCAATTGCTTGGGAGAAAAAGAAAGAGATCGGGGAGAACTGGGTTGCAGTTTTTCAGAGCGAGCAAGGAATGTCCTTATATAATAATACAGAGTACACTAAACCAATGTAAAATGAAATTATACTACCTATTACAAAGAGAAACAATTTTCGTTTTAAATTCTTTAACATCGAGACTTTGGATAACCCAGTGAGATTCTCTGAATCCTGCATTTCTCACCTATAAAGTAACAGAAGTGGAGTAGGGGCAGAAAAAGTAGAAGTGTTTTAACTATAGTGAAATGATCTAGTATAATAGACATAATACTCAAAATCATTCTTGATTCTTCCCCTTCTCTCACAATCTGTTAGTAAAGTCTCTTGGCTTTACTGTCAACACGTATCCACAATCAGATCACTGCGCCCGCCTCCTCTGCTACCTCCTTGGTCTGAACCACCATCAGGTCTTGTCTGGCTTATTGCAATAAACACCTACTGGCCTCCCAGCTCCATCCCTATACACATCAGCTAGCGTGAGTCTTTAAAAAGTCAGATCTTGGCACTCCTTCGGTCAAACCCTGCACCGGCTCCCAGTTCACACTGGTAACTTCCGAAGTCCTTGTAGTGGCCTCTGATGCCCGCCCTGAGCTTTCCTGCAGCTCCCGCCCTCACTCTCTTCTGGCCACACTGGCATCGTCATTCTTTCTTGAATGTCAAGAATTTTCTGCCTCTTAGGCCTTTGCTTTATCGTCCCTCTGTCCGGAATGCTTTCTGCAACTCATCCACTCTGCTAACTCCCTCAAGTCTTTGCTCAGTTCTCTTCTTTTCAAGGAGGCCTATCTTGACAACCCTAATTAAACTTCTCAACCTCTCCCTTTGACCATTTCGACCCCAACCCCCATTTCCTGTTCTACTTTCTTTTTATTTTCACAGTACTCATCACTTTTACACATACAATAACGTTATTAAATAATTGACTTATTGTGTTTATGTGTATCTTCACTTGCTAGAAATGAATCCATAAGGGCAGCCCATGTGCCTGGGACAGTGACTGGTCCAGAGCAGGTGCTCAGTAAGTATTTGTTCAGAAATAGTTAATGCCCTCTCATGTACGTGTGTGCGCATGCACACACACACACTTTCTCTACCTCCTCATTTTCTCTCGTGCTGTCCTTGATCTGACCACTTCCCCGTATACTCTTCAGTCATGTCCTACTGTTACGGGTTGAATATTTGTATCCTATTGGCAGATTCATATGTTGGCTGTGTTTGGAGACGGGGTCTCTAAGGAAGTAATTAAGGTTAAATGAGGTCTTAAGGGTGGGACCCTGATCTCCTAGGATTAGTCCTTATAAGGAGAGACAACAGAGAACTTGCTCTCTCTATTCTCATTCACTGTACTGAGGACAGGCCGCGTGAGCACACAATGAGAAGGTTGCCATCTACAAGCCAGGAAGAGAGCCCTCACTCGGAACTGAATTGGCTGGCTCCTTGATCTTGGACTTCTAGCTTCCAGATCTATGAGAAATAAACTCCTGTTGTTTAAGCCACCCAGTGTGTGGTGTTTTGTTATGGTGGCCTGAACAGACTAACACATCTACCCATGTGCTTACTTACCTTAAATTCCCCCTCCTCTCTTAAGCTACTGTCAAGTATGTTACCCCACAGGGACAACCATTTTCCGATGTTCAATAGCATTTTTAGGTATATGACAATTTTTAGAGTTTGATTATAGTTTGCATTGACGGGCCTCTGTTTTCATGTGTGCGTCTAATCTCCTCACATAAACTGTTTCAGGAGGGCAGAGGCCGAAATGAATACAAACCTGAGGTACCAGGTTCTTTTAGAAGAAAGCAACTGTGTCTTATTCATAGAGAGGATTATAGAATTATTTTATTGCCTGAGGTCACACAAATGGTCTTGAAACCGAATTGGATCCAGTTCTCATCCATCCTAGGCTAGAACTCCATTTTTGAGCAAGTGCCATTTTGGGGCACCACCAAATGTACACGAAAAGTACAAGTCGAATTCATAAGTAAACGAGATCTTTATAAAAATATATTGATGACAAAACGTGGTTTCTAAGGACGCCAAAGTATGTTTTCCTAACACCAAACTAAGGGATAAGAGTCAGGATATAAGAAATGAAATCCTGGATCTCATCTCATCTCTCAACTATTTATAATGTCACGCGCCCCCCACCAACCCCTTCATCCTGTGGAGCGAGCTTGT
>NW_006432227.1:747901-763299 GCF_000325575.1 Pteropus alecto | reverse complement strand
CTAGGCAGGCGACTGAAAGGAATAAGAGAATAAACACATTTCGATAATTGACCTTGTGGAAGAAAAATAAGTGATGGCCCTTTGGTGTATAAGATTATGGGAAAAGGGAGGTTGCTGTGCTGACTTGAACTTTCACTAGAGACATTGTACATATACATTTCCATAGCATACATTTCTACAAACTATCAGCAGCTAAAATGGGGCTTTGAAAATTTTTTTCCTGAGTTACCATGGCATGTTTGGTGGTTAGGTTCCCAGGTCAGCCTGCCAAGGTCTTCTTCAACCTGAGATATCACAATTTTGGAGTAAAAACTAAACTAAACTGAAAATAATACAACTTACTGCTGATGGTTAAGGAAAGAATATTTCATTTAAGAAGGAGGAGAAACTGGCACATTCCTGTAGAAATTCTGGAGGAGCTTCGGGCATCTCTCAGTCTTTGAATAGTGCTATTGTTTATTATCTATATTTTTACTCGTAAAGGCACAACTTTTGTTTTCTTCGACAGGTACCTTCCTAGTACTTCATCTTCACCTATAGAGCAAGTCCAGCAAGAATGAATGGGAAAAATAAGAGAAGACTTTCTATCAGGAAACTGAGCAAGAAGAAGCAAAGAGAAAAAGGTCAGAGAAAATGTGACTGTTAAAAAGAGAGTGTGTTTGCTGAGTGAGCTGGGTGTACAAAGGAAGGGCGGGGCGGATAACCCAGCTCGAGCTGATGGACGGAGGGATGCTTTGGGGTCCCACTTGACTTGCGTTTGCATTCTGAACAAACTGTAATTCTGGATAAATCACTCCCTTCTCTTCTCAGCGTTGATTAAAGTGAGGGCGGTCTTTGCCTCCTATGACTGGTGTGAGGATGAAACGAGAGAATGGGGGTAAGGCGGAGAGGAGGGGACGCCATAAATAGCAGTCGTATGTAAGAGCTGCTGTGGGACCTTGGGGTCAGCGTGCTCGGAGGCAGTGGGGACGAGCCTCCGTGGTCACAGTCGGGAATACGGGAATACCCCGAAGCAGGAAGGTGGGATGGGGGGATGGGGGGATGGCGGAGGCACGGGAGGGGCACTGCTGGAGGAGGAGAGCATGCACGTTGGGGCTGTTCCTATTTTATATGCCTACAGTAGAGGGAATAAATGCATAATGGAATGTATTATACTGTGCTCTGTTCTGCGGCGGAATTAGCACGGCCTCAATTCTTTTTCACTAAGAAAGTCGCTCAATATCTTTGGGGTCTTTATCTGCAAGCACTATTGGGCTGGCTGTGAATGTTAAAAAGAAATTAGGGTTATGGCCCCAGGGCGCCACCTCTGAGGAGCCTGGTGCCTCCAGGGACAATGGGAGCATTGCTCTTCCAAGCGCTGTATCTGGTTATCTGCTCCCCAGGGACTATGGGAACAGGCACCCCAGTCACAGGGAGGTTGTAGTAAACAGTAAGGACCTCTTCACATCTTCCCTAGGAGCCATTTCTCTCGCTCTGCATCCAGCTTGGCCAACCCGCAGCCCTGCTGCCCCAGGACGACATTTTCACCTCTCTTTTCCTTTACCACAGGGATGCTCAGTTGGGCTTTGTGGGAGGTGAGGGAGAAGATGTCAGAAACGGCAGAGCAGGTTTTCCAAACACGCGTGCCCACAGACTGCCCAGGTGGCCTTCGGGAACAGGTCCCCCACTGAGAGAAACAGCCCATCACATCCAGGCCCAGTTTTTTCTCTTTCTCAGCTCACAGTCAGACTTCTGAACAGGTGGCTCTTTTCTCACACCTGGACCTGTGGGAAACCCCTCTTTGCAGTCCTCCTCATCTCCCAGCGGGCCCTTCACCCAGATTCCCCGAATAATCTCGGGGAGCCAGTTACATTAAGGACGGATGGGCTTATAAGTTAGCTACTTACATTTTCAAGAGGTAATTGTAAGTAACTTCACAACCGCCTTAAAACTTCACTGAAAAAGAAACTGCAGATTCACTGTATGACAATAGTCAATCTTCCAATATTCTGCAGAAGTTAACATTTATGGGAAAAAAATGGAGAATTAGCTTGTGGTTTGGCAGTGTGACCAGCACTCTTCCCTGGGAAGGAAAAAGAAATCAAAGGGAAGGGGGCCCGCCAGGCCCCGGCGGACTCTGCCTGGGGTCCTGCAGTCAGACGAGCATCCCGCCCACTTTCGCGCAGGTCGCGCAGGTCCCGCCGCCCGAGGTACGGTCCACACAGACTGTTTCCAAGGCGAGAAAACCTACTGGGGTGCTGAACAGAATATTCTAAGAATCTTTTAAATCAACAGCTCCGCTGCTTGACCGTGAGGAATGCGCCCTCCCCGGGGATGCCTGCAGGAGACGGAATGTGCACCAACAGCGGGGCCTCCCTCGCCCTCCCCCGTGTCTGTGGCCCTCGCTCTGCACCGTGACAGCTGGGCCTGCCTGCTCCCTGCGCCCGCACGCCGGGCAAGGCTGGGAGGTGGACCGGACTCGCCTTTCGGCTGATCCATGTTGTCCTTCAGTGGCACTTTACTCCCTCATGCTGCCCCCTGGCTGCTCAAAACTTATTTTCGGGGAGGCAGTATATTAAAGTTTGCAAACTGATGGCCTATTACAGATGTTTTATCGCGAGTCTTTTTAATTAGAACTAATTTCTAACATTTGAAAGTCAGGAAGCGAAGGTCCACATTCTCAGTTTCTCACGCAAAAAAAATCCAGAGTTCTACCCCCCAGGCCGCGTTTCCTTACGTCATAAAGCTACTCCCTTTAGCTAGGGTCTGGGCTCATGAGTTTGCTACAGGCCTCCCCCCTCTGTATCCATTCAAATAGACGTGATTTAGTCAATTTAAAGAAGTCCGTAGGCCCATAGATACTGTGGTTTGCTACTCTCCTGTCAGGGATCCGGTTATGCAACGCAGGCCTTCGTTGGATTTGGACCTCAGCCTGGGCGGTGGAGGGCATGTAACTTAACTTCGGACGTCTTTCTCATCTGTGAAATGAGGCTAATAACAACCACCTCATAAGTTATCGTGGAGATTATGTAAGATGCTATCCGTACAGTGACTAGAATAATGCCTGGCTCATAGGAAACTTCCTATTAAGGACAGCTACTCAGGACTCTCTTCTTAAAAGGTGTTTCGTATGTCATACTTTTCCTAATCCCTTCCCTCAAGTCTCCGCTCCCTATTCTTGTCTCCAACTCATGAAAACAAATAAGCAATATTTTTGCCATTCATTCAACAAATATAAAACTAAATATCAACTAAATGCCAGACAATATGTTAAGTGCTGGGAAAGTAGGGTACAGGGGAGACATAGCTTCATGAATAAGACACAGATGAATAAGACGTCTCAAGGCGTTCATGGCCTATTATATAACAATGTTATAATGTGATCAAGGTTACAATTGACTCATACGCTAGGCCATAACAACAACAGCAAGGAGAGCACAGCAGTGAAAAACGGTTTAATAATCACTTCCATTTCTAAGTAAGTGATGTGCTCATAAACAGGCCTCCTCAAAAAAGAGGAAACGAATCCTCTGTAGCAGTTGCCAATTTCCATGGTATAAGTCCTCTGACCACGGTCGATTTTAAGCTATCGATAGTTTAACAATTGTCTCTTCTGAGTCAATATAAGTTGGCTCTAGCACATGCTGTTTGAGTATACCTTTCACCATATAAAGCCCCTTCCCATACGCTCTGAGCAAGAACAGCTTGGATTATTATTTATTTCAGAAAGAGAAATCGAGGCCCAGAGAGTTCTCTGGTTAACCCAAGATCACAGAGAGAATGAATACAGCACAAGAGAACAAGGCTTCTGACTCAAGTCCAGTATTCTTACAGGCACCCTGTCTTGCACAGTACCCCTTCGACTTTTTCAGACACTCAAGGATGCAAAACATCTACTACTTATTCACCTTTTGTCAGGGAGCTAGTAGATAACGTGTTCCGCTACAATGTGGGAAAGAGGAAGGACGTGATGCAGGGAGAAGGCGTCCTCCATGAGGGGGAAGGGACGGGGGTCCCAAGGGTGATGAAGGTGGTGATGCACCAGGAAGTCATTTTATGAGGACAGCCTTGTGACAGGCTCAGTGCTCAGCAAATCCAGATTAGAGTATGTCAGAGGCTTGAGGAGAGAATGTTTCAAGAAGGAAAATTAAATAAAGGGTTATAAATGTAAGCAGAAGGACTTCTCAAATGGGGGAGAGTTTGGTGATAAACAACAAGTAAATGGAAATACAAGACAATTATTAACTCCAGGAAAAATCAAAAGCAGTCTAAATAAGAAAAACTCATTATAGAATAATATATAGTTCAGCTCCAAGTAGCATTTACATTGTCAGAATAATGTAAACATTAAATATTGATTCAACCGATTTTATGATTTAGCTCTATTAAGAGAAGAGAAAGTAAGACTGCATTCGAGGGGTGAGGATGAGGAGTGTGTGTGTGTGTGTGTGTGTGTGTGTGTGTGTGTGAGGGAAATATTTTCATTTTATGACTAAAGTTGAAAAATCAAGAAGTAGCATTATAAACATGCTATTGAGTGATAAGTAACTAAAAGGGGTTGCCTCTTGGGACCATAAAATAGTGTGTATATAGTGGGGAAATTGGGGGTGAATGAATATTTCCATAAGTGCTGTGAAACCATTTGGCTCTTTAAATAATATGGAAATATATCTTTGATAAAAAACAACTAAAACCTTAAACAGAACAACCACTTACTCTCCTTTCAAACTAGAGAATAAAGACTTTGTTTTAGGAAAATAAAACAAACAAACAAACAAACCCAAAATGCCCAGCAGTCCTGAATGCTTTCATATCTTAATTAACACCTAATGAAAGGCGACTGGTCCTGGGCTGCTTCAAAAATAAAACAAAACAAAAACAAAATAAAGAAAAAAACCCAATGAACTAAAATAAAATTATTAATAAATTAATATACTCATATTTTCTTATAAAAAAGGAGTAAAAATCTTATTTTAGTAATATTAACAGCAGGCAAAAGCAAATACATACACTAAGATTATTAAAAGAGACAGAGTTTAGATAGAAGGGCTAATCCACCATGAGGATAGAACCATCCTAAACTTTATACCTAACCACATAACTTCTAAGTACTTATCAAGAAAAAAAAGACTATAATAATAATTTTGTAAACTCACAATAATAATTAGGCACTTTTATAAAACCTCTCAGAAACTCATAGATCAAACAAACAGGGTAAGTAAGGATAGAGAGGATTTGAATAACCTTGATCTGATAATTGAATGTAGAATTTCAAACTTAACTACACATTATCTTTAAACATACATAATATGTTTACAAAATGTCATCTAAACAGCAGCCTAATAGGGAACTGAATAATGTGATATCACATACAGGCTATGGCAGAGGGTCTACAGTGGTTCCCTTTAGAACATCTCTGACATCTGGTGTTCACGCCTTTGTTTAATTCTCTTCCCTTGAGTATGAGCAGGACCTATAATTCCAATAGAATATGGCAAAAGTTAACGGATATCACTCATAACTATGTTACATTATATATGACTCTATCTTACCAGGAGTCCCTGTTTAGTCATTCTTGCTGCTGGCTTGATGAAGTGAGTGACCATGTTAGAAAGGCCTGCGTGGCTTGGATTCGTGGAGAGCCTGTAGGAACTGCAGGCAGGCTCTAGGAGTGGAGGGCCCTTGACCTGACAGCCCACAAGAAGCTGACCCCTCAGTCCTACAACCGCATGGAAATGAATCTTCCCAACCTGAGTGAGAGTAGAAGCAGATTCTTCTCTATTTAAGTCTCCAGGCGAGAATGCAGCCTGGCTGACACCTCGATTGCAGTCTTGTGAGAACTTTGACACTACCATCCATCTGGAAAACCCCAGATAATGAATAAGCTATTAAAACCAATAAGGAAATATACTGGGCTAGTAAGAAAACAAGTTAAACATATAAAAAGCAATATGTATCCATAATAATCAATTAAAAATATAATAAAGATCTCATTCATAATAGCAATAACTCTAAAGTGCCTAGGACTAAGTCTAACAATAGATGTGTAAGATTTTATGGAAAAAACTATAAAACTTTATCGTAGAACATGAAAGAAGATCTGAAGAAAAAGAACTAAAAAACCATGTTTGTAGATAGAACCATTCAATATTGTAAAGCTGTTGGTTTTCCCAAATTAATCAATAAAATCAGTGGGATCTCAATCAAAACCTCCTAAAATTTTTTTATGCTACTTGACAAACTGAGCACTTTTTCAATCTTTTAATGAGCTTATTGGTCATCTGTATAACTTCTTTGGAGAATTGTCTATTCAAGTCCTTTGCCCATTTTTCCCCATTCTTTTTTATTGTGATAAAATATACATAACATAAAAATTACCATCTTAACCATTTTAGAGTGCATACTTTAGTGGTATTAGGAGATTCATGTTGTTGTATAACCATCATTGACTTCCATCTTCAGAACACTTTTCATCTTGCAAAATTGAAACTTTAGACCTATTAAATAGTAACTTGTCATTCTCCCCTCCCCCGAGCCCCTGGCAACCATCATTCTCCCTTTTTTGTCTCTATGATTTCGACTATTTTAAGTATCTCGCATAAGTGGAATCATACTGCCATTTTTAAATTGGGTTATTTGACCTTTTGTTGTTGAGTTGTAGGAGTTCTTTATGTATTCTGGATATTAATGCTTTATCAGATATATGATTTGCAAATATTTTCTCTCATTTCATAGGCTGCCTTTTTGTTCTGTTAATTGTGTCTCTGATGCACAAAAATTTTAAGTTTGATGTATTTCCATTTGTCTATATTTGTTTTTATTGCCTGTGCTTTTATTGTCATAGCCAAGAAATCATTGCCAAGCCCAATGTCATGAAGATTTCCCACTATATTTTCTTCTAGGAGTTTTATAATTTTAGGTTTTATATTTAGGTCTTTACTGTTTTGAGTTAATTTTTTGTATATGGTTTAAGATAAGGATCCGATTTCACCCTTTTGCATATGGATATCCAATT
The DNA here is from genome assembly GCF_000325575.1 of Pteropus alecto. Lineage (NCBI taxonomy): Eukaryota > Metazoa > Chordata > Mammalia > Chiroptera > Pteropodidae > Pteropus > Pteropus alecto. The sequence continues at coordinate 756,305 of NW_006432227.1, read as the reverse complement.
TTTCCAATACCATTTGTTGAAGAGACTGTCCTTTCCTCATTGAGTGGTCTTGGCAGCCTTGTTGAAGATCATTTGACCATGTATGTGGGGTTTATTTCTGGGATTTATATTCTATTTTATTGATCTATCTATTTTTATGCCAGCACCACACTGCTTTGATTACTGTACTTTTGTAATATGTTTTGAAATGAAGAAGTGTGAGTCCTCCAACTTAGCTTTTCCTTTTCAAAATTGTTTTGACTATTCAAGCTCCCTTGAGATTCCATATGAACTTTAGGATGAACTTTTTTATTTCTGCAAAAAATGTCATTGGAATTTGATAGGGATTGCACTGAAGCTGTAAATCACTTTCGATAGTATAGACATCTTAAAAATATTAAATCTTCCAATCCATGAACACAGATGTCTTTCTATTTATTGTGTCTTCTTTAATTTCGTGTAGCAATGTTTTGTCGTTTTCAGTGTATAAGTCTTTTACCTCCTTAGTTAGGTTTATTCCCAAGTATTTTATTCTTTTTGGTGCTATCATAAGTGAAATTGTTTTTTAAATCTTTTTGGATTATTCATTGTTAGTGTATAGAAATGAAACTAATTTTTGTGTGTCAATTTCATATCCTGAAACTTTACTCAATTTGTTTATTTATTTTTGTGTGTGCAATTTTTAGTTTTTGCTTTTTTGTTTTTATTGGAATCTTTAGGGTTTTCTACATATAAGATTATGTCATCTGTGAACAGAGATAGTTTTATTTTTTTCTTTCCAACTTGGATGCCTTTTATTTCTTTTTATTGCCTAATTGTTCTGGCTAGGACTTCTAATATTCTGTTGAGTGGGAGCATCCTTGCCTTGTTCTCCTAGAGGAAAAGCTTTCAGCCTTTCACCACTGAGTATGATGTTAGCTGTGGTCTCTCATAAATGGTCTTTATTATGTTGAGCTACATTCGTTCTATTCCTGGTTTGTTGAGTGATCACTCTAGAACTTTTGATAATTTTGACATTTGACATGTTGTCAAAGATGAGGTAAAATGCATTTTGAAGAGCCTTTCTGGAGAGCAGTTTGGTATTACCTATTGAAACTACAAATGTGTATACCTTATGCTCAGAAATTCACTTGTTGGCATTTATCCTAGTAAATGCTAGAACAACTGAATTTGTATAAAAGGTTCATTGCATTATTGTTGCAACAGCAAAAATCTCAGTAGCAACCTAAATGGCCTCCACCGAGGAACAGCCAAAAAATAAATCAAATGCAAAAACATAAACAAAACAAAACCAGAGCACTTTTATATTATGAAATATTATACGGCTGTTTAAAAGGCAGTAGGCTAATCTCTTTCTACCAACATGCCCAGAGTTCTAAAACATGTTTGAGTGAAAAAGCCATGCTGTTTGAAGCCAAGTACATATTGACCAAAATTCACACGTAGGTATAACTGAACTTCAGCTTCAACAGATGTGGCTTCTGTTGTCCATGCATTTATTCTTATTTATTTACAATGAAAAAACTGAGCTCAGAGAGGTTAAGTAATTTGCTCAAGTTCACACAACTAATCAGAGGTAAAACTTCAGTTTTACCACAAATCCTGTGCCCCTAACCATTACGGTATGTTGTTATTACAATTTACAGAACTGTATTGCAGTCAAATGAGACAATATATGGAAAAGCACTGTGTGCTTCTAAGAACGTAAGCCACCAAGAAGGGTCAGTAAAAAAAAAAAAAAAAAAGTTGAGTCTTGAGTGAGAGTGCAGAAAGTTATCAGATGGCTTGAGAAGATATTTTAATGTATTTTTCCAGTGCCTTGTTGAAAATCTGATTTTTTTTTCTAGGTTAAATAAAGGTATTTGGGTATTGTGAGCTGACTCAACATGCTTTTATTTGGGCCATTGACATGTGAGATACATAAAGATTAGGGTTCTCCTGAAAGATACAGTAGATAAAGAAGAGAGCAGAATTTATGAGAGGTAAAACCTGAAGTCAGAATCCTTCCCCAAAGAGGACAAGCCCATTTCTTTTTGGGATTAAAATCACCCTAAGAGGTATGATGAATATTAAAAGAAAAAACAGTTTTGAAACTATGTATGTACTCCAGAGATAAGAAGTGCCTTGAATAGCAATAGCTTGAGGTATCCGGGGAGAGTAGCAGAAACATATTTTATTCAAAGATTCAAGACCTCGACTCACAGAGTTGGGCAGTTAAGAACAGCACCGATGGAAGACTCTATCACAAAGAAAGATAATTGTGATAATCTTTTTCTAGTCTTTATGATTTGCTAAACTGGAATTTTGAAATGTAAAATGTAAAAGGATGGATAGAGATAAAAAAGCAATATCTCTGTGATCTTTTAAGGCATTAACTAAGACTTTCAAAGGGAACAAAAACACAAACAGGCTACGAACATTTGTAAAGCTCTTACATCCTTCCACTACTTTACACAACCGATTGGGAAAGAAAAATAAAATTTGTATTTTGCTCACGAGAAAATAAGAGATTAGCTGTGAGTAAAATATCACACAGCAGTTCGTAAACATTGAGGAAGCAAATCCCCCATCTACGGAAATCACTGCTGTGATAATTAGAGCATATAATTCAATTAATAAACTCAATTAATATATCATTACTGAATGGCAATATTAATTTAGAAATAATCCCTAGGGATAACATAAAAATTTAGATTACTATTCATTTAATTTCCTTACTTTTTTCTCATTCTCATATAGGATCTAAATTTTGAACTTTAAGGATAGAGCACCATGACAGCTATGTTTCCAATGTGTTCACTCATTCAGTCACTCATTCAGTCCATTACCCAAGAGACTAATCTATTCGCTATCATGTGCCAGACACTGTTGTAGGCATTCAGGATGCAACAGTGAAGAGGTAGAAAAGGACTTTGACCTATTGTAGCTTAGAGCTTATGACAGTGGACAATTAAATCAGAACAATACGGTGGAGTACAGGCCATGGTAGCACAGATCTGCAAAACATATAAGCATGTTTCAGAGCTTCTTGGAAATATCTGTGGAGAGAACTAAACTTTTGAAATTACACAGGAAAAGGATTTAGACTCGGTTATTGGTCATTCATATGAGGGTTGTTTCTCCTGAGGGCAGGAGAACTTGGAAATATCCATTACAGTCATTTTAGAAGAAAAAGTAAACATTTCCACCAATCCAGGTTGGCCTTTGATTTAAGGAGAGAGAATTGAGATGGTTTTGCACTTGTGCCACACAGGCCCAAACCTGTGACACTCACCCAACATCAAGGAATTTCACATGCTAGAATTAAAATATCCTTGCTCAAAACATGAATGGTTATGAGTGTTTAATACTAGGCAACAGGCATTTAAAAACGCATTATAAAGAAACCTGGAAAATCCTGTTAAAATTTAACTATCAGTTACATATCCTTTTTAAAACTTGTGACTTTACAATTATATTTAACTTGGAACTAACAGACTCCTGACTCACTCTTCTTAAAAGAAGATGAATGTCTTAACTCTCCTCTCTTATGCTGGCCAAGTGCAGTGACAGAATACCACATAAAGAACTACTGGCTGTCAAAAAACTAAGTGATACCAATTGTAAAATACTGAGAAATAGGAATTGAGTAATGATGAAGAACTCTCCTGATTTTATCCCCCGTAAACTAACTTTCCATAATTTTGAATTCTTTAAATTCAAAACTGGGGAATAAAAATGTAAATGTGGAGTACCATGCAAAAGTAAAGACTGTTACACAATTTCCTTTAAGCATGATTATCCTTTTCTCCTAATACCTGTGTTGAAAATAAATCTGTGTCACATCTAGACAGAATAAAGTCAGAAATTGCAGGATTTGCATCCTTCATGTTTCAACCTCCTATAACAGCCATATTAATCTAAATCTCCAAGATGCCAAAAGCTGGGTTTAAGAGACATCACCACACTGAAAAGGTGGACTCCATTGTAACCGCTTATTAAAAACAAACCAAGCCAAACTTGTGGTTGTAAAATTGGGTCCAGATGATGCTTAATAAGCATGAAATACTTTCGGCGTTACAAACGAGAACCAGGTGTGGGGAAAAGCAGCCTGGAGTTGAGCTCGGCCACCTACAAGCAGGGCTCATCTTCCTCCCCAAGGGTGAGAGTCGGTCATCAGCTCTACAGCCTGACCACCGGCTTGTCTGCCTGAGGTGAGATGTCCAACTGCGAGGGAAAAACTGAACATCTGAAAGAGGAGGAGAACATGAAGGCTGTCTCTTTAAAAATATGTATGTGTTCCGAAATCAAACCACCTAAAAGCAGACAGGGAGGAAATGAATGCTCAATGGCAATGCAAGTAATAGAGTGTCTGGACACGGTGGCTGCTTTCCTAACTGCCCGGCCACGGAGGGCACCACACTGTGAGCAAGGTGATTCTGACTTGCACCTCCATAAACCGTTCTCTTTCAGTGAATGCCAGGGGAAAACCTGGGTGACCTCTGGCAAGTTAGTTCATCTCTCTGGGCCTTGATTTTTCTCATTTGCAAAATGTGGAAGTGGGGCCTTAGCTAAAGGACTCTATGGTGTTTTCTCCAAAATCTGTTTGTGTGAGGGAGCAATTAAAAGAAGGCTCCTCTACTTCACTCAGATGTCAAGTTGTAGCCACCAAAGCCTTCTACATTATTGACTCTGACTTCAAAGGAACAGGATAAACAAATCTGTTGCTCAAGAAAAAAATCACTTTGGCTGTTTTCTCCTCTATTCATACAAAGTCATTAAAGCAAAGTTCTCTAAGCCCAAATCTCCCAATTGTCTTTCAATGGGTCTGCACTAAATCCTTACCCGGCTGACAAACAGTAGAAGGTAGAGAGTAGTAGGAGACAGATTGTACTCTCAGGGGGCCGACAATGCCACAATCCAGTATTGCCAATTTTCAGCATACCCCAGATCATCTGAAGGGCTTGTTAAAACACAGATAATTGGGTCCCGCCTTTAGAATTTCTTGTTCAGTAAGTCTGGGGTAGGGCCCAAGAATTTGCATTTCTAACAAGTTCCCAGGTGATGCTTATGCTGCCGGCCCGGTGCTCATTCTTTAGAACCTTTGTCATACTGAACTTAAGGATGCCAGTACTCTAGGTGAACAAACATGCCATTATTATCTTCATGCCATTGTTTCTTTTGGGCCATAAAAATAGTGCTCTGTTAGATGCCATGGATATAAATAACTTAAAATGTGGAGATACCTTTCAAAACGTGGCCCTACTGTTTTTCTGCATATGAGCAGGACTAAAGATATACCAAAGAGGAGCCTACTGGTAAACTTATGGTGCTGACATTAAAGTGATATTGGCTGCCATCCCTCACTCTGATTGCAGGATAGGCTATATAATTGGTAGAGATTGTTAAAAAATTCTTGAGAATTTCAAGACGGTAGCAGCAGAGGATTGTACCAAGCACAGGGCCATTTTGAGTATAGGGTCCTGTGTGACTGCATAGATTACATGTTCATGAAGCTGGACCTACCTATTCTTAACCTTAGGATTGGGAACTCTGGTTCCATAAGAATCGACTGCTAGTAGTCAGAGAGAAGTTTTGGAAGGCAGAAGAGAAGGCAGAGACAACCACTGCTTCTACCTGGAGGTAACTGAGAGCACTTGTTATCAATAACAAAAATTAGCACCTAATGAATGATCCAGTCCATTGTATAATCAAAGTGAGTTAAGACTCAGCTCCTGACTTATAGAAATTTGTAATTTGTTGGAAAACAGAATGTACATTTAAAGGCAAATATATTTTAAGCCCCATGAAGGCAAAAAAATATTGGGTTTATTTATGACTATATGCCTAGAATGTAGCATGGTGCTTAAACAAAGGAGATGTTCATTACATATTAAGTGAAGGAGAGAATTTATCTGTCTATGGGCAGAGTATCTAGTCGAAGAATGAGAATTCTCAGTAGTTAGAATAAGAAAGTTTACTAACACCAGGTAAGAGAGCAGTGAGTTCCTTTAACATATTCAGTACTCGATAAATATTTGCTGAATGAAGTTGGATTGAATTGCAGAAGATAGCACAAACTGGTAAAGAAAGAACTCATCATTAAGAAAAAGAACAAAACCTAAAATCACAAGACTTGGATTTGAATGCTGGTACTGTCAGTCACCATTCATAAGAATTAATACCATTGGCCACTTTTCTGGAGCCTTATTTTTAACCTTCCCTATCTGAAAAAATAAGAAAAGTGAGAGAGTACAATGTAGATATGCCCTAGTTTCCAGGAGACTTATGATAATTCTGCTGTGCTATAGCAATAAAACAGTTTTAGGCTGTGGTAGTTGGTGAATTCTTCCAGGTATAAGAAGAGCAAAATTAGAGATATAGAACACAGTTCTTAAACTCGAATATTTATACAAGGGCCAAGCAAGTAACATAAACTAGCTGTGACTGTGGCTGAAAGAATATAAGCCTGATCTAGAAATGGCAGCCAATTGTCACTGAGGGTCCACCATTGCCATGAATCCATATTTTCACATGAAATCTCTCAATTTTTAAATACTGGCAACTAAGTCAAAATTGGAAAAAAAATTATGAGGTTGGGCAAAAAAAAAGTAGTCATGGGCAACATCTGGCTTCTGGGCTGCTAGTTTACCATCTTTGGCTTAGAAGGAGGGATGAACTTGCACTGCATGGACTGAGGTAAAGCTAGGGCAGAGCTGTGGCAATATCAGAAGAGAGAACTCAGAATACGGAGGACCTTGAGTGGCAAGCCCTGCTGGACATCAGAGAGCACACTAGCTTTGTTAGATCAATACACATATTCTACACATATATTCATTGCTTTATTTGACAAATATTTAGGGGTTCCTATGATGTGACGGGTAAACATGAAACAATGAGGATGTACAATGAGTATCTCAATCTTTTGGGGCTGCCATAAAAAAATATATACACTGATGGTTTGAATAAAAAGTTTATTTTCTCATAATTCTGGAGGCTGGGAGTCCAAGATCAGGGCACCAGAATGGCTAAGTTCTGGTAAGGGCTCTTCTCCTGGCTTGCAGATGACAGCTTTCTTGCTGTGTGCTCACATGACCTCACTTTGTGCACATTCATTGCCTCTGACTTGGGTAAGGAGAGAGGGAGCAGGGAAGGTGGGTAGGGAGGGAGAGGGAGAGAATAAGGGCACTAATTCCATCATGAGGGCCCCACCCTCATAACCTCATCTAACCCTCATTATCTCCCAAAGTCTCCATTTCCAAAAACCATCACTTCGGGGGTTTTAGGGCTTTAAAATATGCATTTTGGGGTTGGCTTTAGCTCAAACGGTTACTTTGTCATTGTAGACTACTAAAATATGCATTTAGTTTATAAGAATGAGTATGACAAGAACCCTACTCTAAATGGATGTTCAGTCTTGATAGAAAGATTAGACTATAATTTTGCGTGTGTGTATCTGAATCTTTGGTAGAACATGCCACAAGAAGCTACAGGTAAACCACTGAGAATTCAGGTAAGTAATCTATGTGTTGTGCTGGGCTAGAGGAAGGAGATAGCTAAAAAAATATTCAAGGAGAAGAAGGTTTTTATCTCAAGTCTCAAAAAGTCTGTAAATCTGAACACTAAAAGATGGGTGGGGAATTCCAGACAGTGGGGACACCATGAACAAAGACATAAATGTTAATGGGAAATATTTATAGGGAATATTTACAGGGAACGTTCCATTTGGCTAAGCATAGAATGGCCAGTGGCCAGATTCTGGAGTCATCTTAATTATTCAGGCTAAGGAGTTTGAGCTTTATTGTATCAGCACTGGGGCCATTGATTTTTGGGGTGCAGAGTAATATAATAACAATCGTGCCGTGTGATGATTAATCTGAGCATAACACAGGATGAAATGGAAGATAGGGAGAAGACAACCATGACATTCTTAGAGAGATTAACAATACTCTTTGTGAGAATAATAAAAGCTTGACTATACTAGTGGCAGAGGGAATAAAGAAGGAAAAATTACACAAGACATTTAGGACACCAGGCAGAGAGATTCAGTAACTGTTCCATATGAAGGAGCAATAGGAGAGAAAATGAAAGATGATTCTGGAGTTCTAAGCTTGAGCTGTTAGATACTCGTGAACCAAACACAAATAGGGGATGCAAGAACAGGGCAGGTCTGGAAGCTTGGGTCAGGTGCAGAGGACTGGACATGATAGATTCTATTGTGTGCATGCTAAGTTTATCTAGGTCAAGCTAAGAAAGATTTGAGAGCAGAGGCAAGGCCAGAGATGTACAGTTGGGAGTCATTTACAGAGTGCTAATCTTTGCAGTCTTGGAAGAGAATACATTCTCCCAAGAGAGACCAGAAAAATAAGAGAAGATGGCTGAGGACATGACCAGATTGAGTAGGGTTTTCTGTTGTTTAGTGAGCAAGAGAATGAAAACACGGGAA
>NW_006432227.1:737105-747889 GCF_000325575.1 Pteropus alecto | reverse complement strand
GAGATCAGAGAGATTTTATATGTTTTTGCACACAAGAGTTTCAAGGAAGAGGGGGAAGGTGATCAGTAGTATCATGCTACCAAAACAGCAAGGAGCTCGAGGATTGCGATGTGGCCATTGGGTTTGCCAATTAGGAAATCGCTGGAGATTTTTGAGAGGCTTATCAGCAGAGTCTGAGTCGCAATATTTTCCCTAAGTTACAGGAATATCATGCTTAAACAATATACTAGGTGGACGGACATTTACAAAGGTTTTATATGCTTTTCTTCTCATCATAGGCAAGAAGGACACTCAGTGCTCCTGAATTCAGAGCCTAAAGACTGAATGTGGACATTTCGAACTGTAACCAATAAACACTTAAAAATTCTTTTAGTTCCATTTCAATTCAGAAGTTCTATACATATGAAAGAGTGACCCGAGCTGCCGGGCAGAAGCTGCTCCATAAGGAGGACTCTCCGCTTGGCCAATCACTCAGTGAGCAGCCTCTGTTCTGTGAGCTCTCTGGCAGCCAAACATGTTTATGAGCTTTTGAAAAAGAACTGCAGACGTTGAGAGCACACAGAGAGGACGTGTATTTGCCCTATAATTCCATCGTGGCGATCTCACTCATGCTCCAGGTCGTGCTGCTACGGGACAGGAAAATCCTAACCCATGACAGTTGCAAATACAAACAATTGCTGGGCTTTTCTGCGCAAGACGTTGCGTTCAAACACTGCTGAAAGTGTTCAGGTATCCAAAGCTGCCAACTGCAGCCTCTAACCAGGTGAAATTTGTGCCAGGAGAGAGGGGTTGGAGGGCCTTTTATTTATTCGGTAATTATATAGCAATGGGTATTTCATGCATTTTTAGAAATAGAGAGTGGGGTGAGCAGAGAAAGGCAGGCACTTAGTGCAGTGACAGCTCTGGTCGCGTGGCTTGGCCTCACGGGCACCACCGTGGTCTTTTTGGGGGCAGCCTGTCCGGCACTGGCCCTGGCTGGCACCAGGTATGAGAAGAAATGAGAGGGCAATCTGGCATTTTCATATTTGTTTATTTTAACCTCTCAGGCCTGCTGAAAACAACTGGAATCTTCTGAGTTGCTGAAAGCACATAGGCTTCTTTGATGGAGCTCTTGGCCCCTGCTGCCCTAAAGCCAAAGGGGCTCATTGATCAAGTTGTCGGGTGACCATACCCTCTGTGAATTCAGGTCAGACCAGAGGCAATGGTTAATAGCTGGCAGGTAACTGTCCCCAGTGCAATCTTTACTATAGCCTTCAAAGCTTAACATGAAAGAGTATTCCACCGAAATCCAGACTGCAAAGTGGGAAACATTTTGAGTCTGGGCATCTGCCTGTGTTACTAGCAAAGGAAATGCTGTGAAAGCAAAGATAAATGGTAGAAAGGAATGATTCAACAGAGTTGGAGAGAATCCATGCAGATAGCCAAGGACAAAGGTCAAAGGGAAACCCAGGGCCTCTTTTTTGGAGGGAGTAGATTAGGAGTGGATCAGGCTGGGGGGATGGTAGACCATGATGACTGGTTCACATAGGGCTCAGGCTACTGATTGTTACTCTAGTGATGGGCCCATGAAATGAGTTGTTGTGCCAGTTAGCCCGTCGCTGGACTGCCTTTTGTACTTCTGCTTTTATTCCAGGGCAAGGGGCCCTGGAGGGGTGGGCTGTTATCTTGAAGGCTCAGTGGTTTAGTCTGGCTTTAACTGAGTCTGAGGACCAAGTGAAAGCTTTGTGAGCGGATCTGCACCCTTCTGCTCCTTTAGTTCTTTGTGATTCCCATTGAAGAACTCGTCAGCCTCCTAACGAGTTGACTCTAAATCAGATCACGTTTATCACTGTTGGGAAAAGTTACTGGGCTTGGATTTTGGGGAAATCTGAGAGTTTCCATATCCAAAGCATTGTTGGAAAATGGATTTACCAATAACTAGCAATGTGACCTAGATCAGACCACGGTATTTTCCTTTTCTCAATGCTAAGGAGCTACTTTATACGAGCACTTGCTGCCCATTAGGCGTGTGCTAAGTGCTCTCCTGGCACTGCCCAAGCTTTTCCTCACAGCACCTCCACGACAAGCCCCTCGGCTACCCCCTAAGCCTCTATTTTACAGAAAAGAGAGAATTATGAGAATTTGAGACTCAGTTTCCCTTCTATAAAATAAAGGGTTAGAGTAGAATGATTAAAAAATACCTTCCAACTGTGATATTTAGCTGGGTTTTAAATTTTAGAAGAGTATCAACAAATCACTTTCTAGAAGTTGCAAAGAGTCGACCAGGGGAATCAAAAGAGTGGTCTAAATAACTTGAAACCATTCGCCAAATGTAGATAAAATCTACCCTGATGTTAAAAGTAATTTCTTAGACAGCTTTAGTAACGAGCAGTTTTAACAGAGGGTTTTAACACTTTCAGTTTGCCAGGGCTGCCATAAGAAAATACCACACGTTAGGTAGCTTAAACAACAGGAATTTATTTTCCCATAATTCTAGCCACTGGGTGCCCCAGATCAAGGTTTTGGAAGGTTTGATTTCTCCTGAGGACTCCCTTCTTGGCTTGTAGATGGCTACCTTCTCGCTGTGTTCCCCACATGGTCTCTCCTTCATGCATGTGCATCCCTGGTATCTCTTGCCTGTTTGAATTTCCTCTTATAAGGACACCAGTCAGACTGGATTAGGGCCCACCCTAGTGGCCTTGTTCTAACTTAATCACCCTTTAGAGGCTCTATCTCCAAATATAGAACATTTCAAGGTAGTAGAGGGTGGGTATTTAAGATATGAATTTTGTGGGGACACAATTCAGCCCATAACATATATATCAATATATATAAAAAAAACCTACGTATCAGCAAGCCAAATAGTACTTTTATTCTTATTTTATAGGTTCGAATGTAGAAATTCAGAAATGTTAAGTAACGAGTCTAACTTTATACAGCTAGTAAGTGGCCGAGCTGAGACCGAGACCCTTTTCAGACTCAGTCCTAGTGGTCTTTGCATAAGACCACACTGCTTCTTGAATATCATTTAAGATGGTCTTTCTCGCTTAAGGAGGTGGCTAAAAAGTTTCTCCCCTGATTATGAAGTGACAAACCTCTGGTTGTTTAGTGGTTAATTGCAGATCAGACATGAATGAAGAAGTTAAATAGCATCTGCTTCCCATAGATAGGAATCACTCTTAAGACAAAATTGTGGGAGATCGAGGGAGTGATATAATTCTCTATTTTCCCCTGAGATCTATAATGTCCTGTGTTATATATAAGCATGGAATTTTTTTCCCCTAAAACCATTAAAAGTTTTGAATTTTGGATGCTAAATGTGGCCAAATGTATGTCTCAATTCACATCTCAGTTCATTAAAAGAAGTCGTAGGAAGAGAAGAGAAAAATGGTCAACTAGAGATACTAGATCCTTTTGCCCATAGTTCACAGTATGGTTTAGCCTTTTGGGGGTTATGGAACCCCTCTGAGAACTTTTTCGGAAAAATGCACCTAAATAAGTGACATTTTGCTGATGATTTCTGGAGGTTTGTGGATACCCAAGCTCATCTATGGATCTTGCATGTGGAATTCAATTTAAAAAAAAATTTTTTTATTTTATGATTTGGGAGTAAAATAAAAACCCAGGGAGTTGAAAAACTATAGTATAGTGAAAAGGCAAGAAATCTAGGTTCCAGCTCTAGTTCTGCCATTGTGCTGCGTGAGCCTCAACATTTCAGGTTTCAGTTTTCTCATCCATAGGAGAAAAGATGACCTTTAAGGCCATGACAGTTAAAACCGGCATGAATCTAGATTGAATATATTTTAAAGTTGAGCCTTAATATCTCTGTAGTAGAAGACTGAAGGGGAAAAAGACAACTCAATTCTTTGCTTTCCTACATGTTCCTAGAAGTAGGAGAAGATAAATATTTATAATAAAATATTAAATCCAGTACATTTCACCAGCAGATATTTAGGCCTAATAGATGGGTAGCATCCACATAGCTATAAATTCTTAGTGGAAAGCTTTGAATGCCAAGTAGTAACCCTATCCCAGCCCCCCCCGTGCTGTGTGGCTTTCCCTTTGAGGATGCCTGAGAATATTTCTCTCTCTTTCTCAACAAGGGAGAAAGAGCCTTGCTAATTCCCGTCAGAGAAGATAGATCTATTCCTGTATATTTTAGAACAAGTTAAATCTTGAGAGGACTGTGGCCCTTGGGTGCAGCATCTCTGAAGTTGGAACTGTTGAAGCCACTAAAGGACTTCTTACATCTTCCCTTCTTGAACCACAGAAAATCCCTCTTTCCAAGGAACACAGAAAACAGCCTCTGCAGTACATTAAGCACCTAGTGTTCTCTACTGAGTCTGGGCGACTTGACTCACCAAATTGATCCCTGCTGCTTCTCTCAAGCTACAAATATGTCTTTCTGCCCCTGACCCATAGAACCTGCCTTCTTCACTTAGGTAAAATTTGTCTCTGAATCTCCCAAACCTGATACTGTTGGTTCTTCAGAATCCTCCAAACTAGCCAAAGTCCACTGTGTCCCATGAATACTCCTTATGTCACAGATGCTCTGAGTCATGTTACGCCAGTTTGCCAAATCATATCAGTTTAAGCTACTTACCTCCATGATTTGGCAATATATTTAACTTGTCAAAAGGTTATATAATTAGAAATTTCTTAAAATATGTTTATGTGTCTGTAAACATAGTAGACGCTCTGTTAAGCAACTTCCATGTGTCATCTCACTGCATTAGCTTCTGCCTCTTCCCATTTCCTTGGGAAGGCATATTATATTGTCTGATGCCATAGCTTGTGAATTCTCAAGTTTGGGAGGCTACACTCCTGTTTGCATGCAACTCCTCTCGCCAGCTGAGCCTCTGCACACCAAGCAGCCTTCTTAGGTCACTTGTAAATGTTATTAAAATTATACAAGTTAAATATTCTATAAATTTATGAGTAGGGAGGTGAAAAGAGAATTACTAAATGAATTACCTTGTAAAACCTGATGAAGATGAACTTGTAAGACAAATGCTATTAAACCAGTATGGGCAAGACGACTTGCAAAAGATTCGAAAAGACTAAAGATATAGGAGAAATCTGCACTCACACTTCCACTTTAAAGAAGCTAAAACTAGAAATTGTAGATGATGTCTTGGGAGGATGATATATGCAGGAAAACTATGTAGGATTCTAATTAGGAAATTCATACTTTACATATTCTGGATAACTGATCCTTATCAAATATATGATTTACAAATATTTTTTCTCATTCTGTGGGTTGTCTTTTTTACTTTCTTGATAATGTCCTTTGATACACAAAAGTTCTCAATTTTGATGAAGTTCTAATGATCTATTTTTTTCTTTCTTCATATTTTTGGTGTCATATATAAGAAACCATTGCCAAATCCAAGGTCATGAAGATTTACCCCTATGTTTTCTTCTAAAAAATTTATAGTTTTTGCATGTATGTTTAGGACTTTGAAACATTTTGAGTTAGTATTTGTATTAGTCTGCAAAGGCTTCCATAAAGAACACTATACACTAAGTGACTAAAATGACAGAAATTTATTTCTTACAATTCTGAAGTTTGGGAAGCCCGAGATCAAGGTGCCAGCATTACTAGTTTCTGGTGAGATTGCAGGTGGTGGCCTCTCACCGTGTCCTAAGCTTGACCAGCCTGCACATGGCAAAGAGAGAGAACAAGACAGAGGCCTCTGGTGGATCTTCTTATAAGGGCACTAATCCCACCATGGGGGACCCACCCTCAGGAACTCATCCAAACCTAGTTAGTTCTCAAAGGCCCCATCTCATAATACTATCACAATGGGTTTAGGGTGTCAACGTGTGAATTTTGTGGGGACACAAACATCCAGCTCATAATAATGTTTGTATATTGTTTGAGGTAAGTGTCCAAATTCACAGTTTTGGCATGTGGATATCCTGTTGCCTAAGCACCATTTGTTAAAGAGACTATTCTTTTCCTATTGAATGGTCTTGGCATTCTTGTCAAAATCCAATAAACTATAGATGTTTGGGTTTATTTCTGGACTCTAAATATGATTCCATTGATCTATGTGTTTATCCTTATGCAGTACCACACTGTTTGGTTTACTGTAGCTTTGTAGTAAGTTTTAAAATTGGGAAATGTGAGTCCTCCAACTCTGTTCATCTTTTTCAAGATTGTTTTGGTTATTCAGGGCCCCTTGTAATTCATTATGAATTTTAAGATCAGCTTTTTCATTTTTGCAAACAAAACAAAACAAAAACACCCATTGGGATTTTTATAGGGATTGTGTTGAATCTGCAAATTGCTTTAAGGCATATTGCCATCTGAATGATATTAGTTAGAAATATTATGTTTGTTACTATTGATATGATTGACAATCAAAACTTAGCTGGGTTAATAATATTCTCTAAGAATTCACAAGGCAAATGACTGGAGAAGCAGATTTTACATTGCATTTGTTGCCTTTGATATTCAAAGAAGATACTTTTTAGGTATTAACTGTGGCCTCTTCCTTCCAGGCTTTGAGAAGTAGCAAATATGAAAGGAAGACGCTCAGGATCTGGGTTTAGGTTCTCATTCTGAACCATATGATTTCAGCTAAATAGGCCATTTCGTGATTCTGAGCTTCAGTTTTTCTGAGCATCAGCTAAATGTGGAAAAGAAAAAGTGCTTTACAGAGTTCTGAGGATTAAATGGGTGAACTTTCTATGAAAATACATAGGATGCCCTCAATAAGAAAGGAGTGGTTTTGAGAGATTTACCAAGTTGTTGTTATATATTTATTTCATCTATTCATTCTCTCAAGTCTAACTTTGGGACCAAAAGCGAAGTATTTGCTGAAAAATATTGCCTTTTACATGGTTAATGAAGGGTCAGTATTCCTGTTTTTGGCCACAGAAGCCGGGTAAGTTAACTGGCTCAAACAGAGATCAAGACCTTGGTCTTGGCTCCATTATAACCACTATCACAAACTGAGATGATTGGTGGTTTGTTCTAATTAAGGAAGAGGGGCAGACCTTTTAGGGTTCTGAGATATTTTCCTGTAAGCACATGGCTAACTGGGTATATCAGAATGCCCTTGTGCACTTAACGCTTGTGAGTGATTCTTGGATGATTCTAGATTGGCATTACCTGAAACACTGAATAACTGGCACATTTGTTGGCTACCCATCATCCTCTTAATAACCTTTAGTCCCAGGACATGACACACAAAGTAGAAGGGGAAGGAAAGAAGGCATCCTTGTTTTATGTCTACTTCATGGATGCAGAACATTTTAAGCAGCTCTGTCACAAAATAAGAATTTTGTTTGAATTTTTTAAAAGAGAAAATATCTTTGAAAAGATCATGTGTGACTGAGGCAAGTTGCTCCAATAAGATGCCTAAGACATGGTTCAAAGGGTAAAAATGTATACCATATAATGCTGAGCCCTTCCATAGAAAGAATCCAGGAGCTTTAACAGATGGTTTGCTAAAGCTGATCTTTTGAATGGAGCCAAAATCTCTAGGTAATATCAGCCCAGCCTGTTTGATTAGAGGAGTTGGGAATGGCATGAAGGATGCCATGCCTGGATAAAGCAGTGTAAGCCAAGAAGGACATTTGAAAGAAATTAAGTCTTTCTAAGCTTATTTGTGTTGCTTGGAATTCTCATTTACAACGTGCCCCTGGCAGAAGCATCAAGATGCCAGGTAACATATATGGAGAAGATTTTCTTTACTGATAGGGGCTTTCTAAACAAACACAGTGCAATAAACTCGAGAGAGTTAGCGAAAATTAAATGTGTGTTTTTATGGATGGCTTTGAGAGGGAAAATATGAAAGGTAAGCAACTCTATTTTCCCCTGGAGTGCTATGTACTGTCCTCAGTATAGAAATGGATTTGGCATCTCTGTGCTCTACCTTGCCTTATGAAATTCTTCCCAACATCTGGATGGAAGCAGTTCGTGAACAAGACCTCTCTCCCCCTCACCAAACTTAAATAACGAACTCCATTCCCTTTTCTGAACAAGAAATCCTGGGCTTTATAAATGTTAACTTCATGATTTATTAACAAGTGACGACAACACCTCATGCCTCCTAATGACTAAAGGTGGGAGCAGAAGTGGAGAGTATAGAGAACTGTTCAGGGGAACTGAAGATTAGAAAGAATGATGATTTAATTTATATTGAGGGAACAACTGGTAATGGCTATAAAAGAATGATTTGGACTGACTGGCAACAGCTCAGTTTTATTTTTCATTGAAGAACATTTCGGGGGCATGTTAATCAGATGTATCTAGGCTATGTTCTGTTAACTAACAATCCCCAAATCTCTGTGCTTTTAGACACACAGAGAAGTTTTGTTTCTTGCACCCATTATATATCAATGTGGGTCAGTGGGTGCTCTGCACTACTTAGTCACTCGAGGATGCAGTCTAATAGAGGCTCCACCGTTACACTGCCTGGGACCTGGGACATGTCATCTTCTTGGTTGCTACAACAGTAGAAGAGAGAACTGCAGGTCTTTCCTTGACAAAGAAAGGCTTTGACCTACAAGTGACACATGTCGCTTCTATTCACAATGTATTGGTCAGTACTAGTCACATGGCTCCACCTACCTGTGAGAGAGTAGAGAAATATAATTCTCCCATGTGTCTGGAATGAGAGGAGCATTTGATATAGAGAAACTCCACTGCAGGAAGGAAGGAAATAAAGAAGAAAGAAAGGGAAAAACCCAAGAATTTATTATAAGGGAATGGACCTTGGAAAGGGAAGGTGTCGGTCACCCTTGAGATGATATCCAAGCCCCTTCTCTTGTCTCCAGGTCAGTACAAGGTCTGGCCCCTGCCCACTTACACGACCTCATCTCCTTCTGCTCCCTCCCCTGACTGCACTGCTCCAGCCCTCACACCTTCTTTTGTTCTTCCCCTACGCCAGACTTACGCTTCCACAGGAACTTTGCATCGACTGTTCCTTCTGTCTGGAATGTTCTTTCCTCAAATATTTGCACTCTTGTCATCCAGGACTCTGCTATTGTCTCCTCATGGAAAACTTTCTTGATCATACAACGGAAATGAGCCATTCTCCCTAGCTCTTCCCCATCCATCCAGCTATTTTATCTTATTTTCATCCTAGCATTTTTCATTAACTGATATTTTCATAGCTATTTGTCTCTATTTTATTGTTTGTTTTTCTCTTCTAGAATATGTTCCAAGAGATTAGGGACCTTGCTTGTCTTGTTCGACATTGTATCCCTTGTACATAGTAGAAATTTAACAAGTGTTTGTTAAATGAATCAATTCAAAAGGGGCTGAACAAAATCTTTTGGAGGCTAGAATCACCAACGGTGCTCTCATGTCTGTAAAAATAGGCATTTTCAACACGAACCTGATAAGTCACTGAAGAAGAACTGAAGAAGAGAAGACACTGTATGCACAACACCAAGAAAGAAGAAAGAGCAACCCGGCTTGGGTGTGAAAACAGCAAAAAACAGTGATAAAAGATCACTTATCCCAGGTGGCTGAGGAAAACTCTGGATTCAAAGAATAATTTATGTATCCACAAATGTCTTGTCGGTATATTGCCTACACTTGAGTGTGGTAGCCAGCTATTGAGATGGCCCCTAATAATCTCACTCAGCCTTTTGTTATTCATGTACTCGTGAGGTCCCTTTCACAGTGAATCAGGACTGGCCTGGTGTGACCAATGGAGTATAGCGGAAGTTGATGGTTTGTGACTCCCAGAGCGAGTTTATAAAAGGCACTGCAGCTTCAGTCTTGGTCTCTTGGATCACCTTCTCTGGAAGAAGCCAGCTTCTCTGCCTTCAAGACACCCAAGCAGCCCTGTGGAGATGTCGACGTGGAGAGAAACTGAAATCCCAGCCAAAGGCCGGCATCGACTTGCCAGCAAACTGACTGAGCTACCTCGAATGTACCTTCCAGCCCTGGTTAAACCTTCATGAGAAAACCTGAGTTATAACTGCTTAACTAGCAGATTCTGACTTTCTGATCTATAAAAACTGTGAAAAATAATACGTGATTGTTATTGTTTTAAGCCACAAAGTTTTGGGGTAATTTGTTAGTCATACTAACTGGAACATTGAGATTTCTTAAAATTTCCAAGTATTTTCTACTCTCGAGGATATTCATTATCTTTAAATAAAAATTGGAGAGAAATATAGAGGTGAGGGATAGAAGGATCATGAGCTTAGCCAGTCAGATGAACCAAATCAACTCTGCCCACTAACGGAGTGACAGATGCCTTAGACTGACTTCTCATCATATATTCTCACATTTTGTGGACTTATAAAACCATTGTAACCGTAAAGCTGTAGCAAAACTAACACTTAAGTGAAGAATAAGTCAAATTAAATGTTAGGAGCTTTGCCAACACAAATGGCCGACTGAATGAATTTTTCATTTTAGAATTGATTGGCCAACATGTAGGAAGTTATGTTCAAATTAGCTCAAAAACATATGCTAGATTTTTTGGTCTGAGAGGGGATCCCAGTTTTACAGTTTGGTTTGGGTTTTAGAAGTGTAGTTTGGAATAAGTTTTGCTGACTTTAATGGGACATGCAGTTATGGATCTGGTAAGAGGAACATAGTGTGTCACTCTTGGATGGTAAGCTGGAACTTCAGATGTCTTTCTTGAAGATTTTCCTATCGCTGGAAAAGCTGACTTATTATGTATATACAAAAGTGCTTGACTTTTGGCCTTCCTATGAAGCAATCTACCAGTTCATAAAATATTGTTCTGCTCTCAGACTTCAGGGAATTAAAAATGTATGTGTTTATCTGTTTGAAATTCTTTGGAGTCCGGGGCTTCACACTCACCTAT
>NW_006432227.1:727341-737080 GCF_000325575.1 Pteropus alecto | reverse complement strand
CGTCTTAATGGATTTCTGAAATACCTTTTAGATGTCAGTGTGAAAGGAGAGATTCTTTAGTCTCTATAGTTTTTATTAGTAGAGCATCATTCTTCCAGGACTTATTGTTTTTTGCTACGGCCTTGAACATAGCTTGCTATCGAGTGGCTCAGCCTTCTGACCTATTAGGTCATAGAATCAGAAAAAGGCCTTCCCTCCACTTGCATTTTTTTCAAGCCATGCCTTATATTCCTATAACATCTTAATGAAACCATTCTTTTTGCACAGAAGCTTCTTTGACCTCTTTTGGGAACCTACTCTAATATTCTGTGGCTCTTGTTCATAAGAACATTCTTTTTCCTAATATCTAGTCTAAACTTTCCCTTCCTTAGCTGAAGGCTTTTTGTCTCCCATTTTTTGAAACTACAAGTGATTCCCTTTCCTCACTGAAGACTAAACTTTATACCTAATGGCTAGAATGTCAAACAAACATTAATCTTGTCTCCTGCCTCTTTACAGATGGAGGAATGCCCAAAAGCAATTTCGCTTTAGACAGCAGAAGTATTTGTGTAGTGTTATTTAACCTCTGATTCATCTTCTCAAATCATCTTGGATTAAGCTTTATTTCTCAAAGATGCCAACAGCATAAGAATCTACCTTGAAACTTCATAATCATTCCATACTTCTACATTTCATTTTAAATTATGTCTTTCCCTTACATAAGCTACCTACTGAAAAAAGGATACTTATACATTTGCAAAGGACCATTTATATGCCTCAGCAATACATGTATCAGGTTTGAAAATTTCTCTTTACAGATAGGGCCTACTCTAAGACCACTTAATATGCAAAAAATTCATACTTTCCAAAGAGCTATGTGAGGGGCAATTGTTCACATCCAGGCAAACCCCCTCACTTCCCCCCAATTCCAAACACACATACACACGGGCCAGTCACACTGAAATTCCACCTTTGGGAATGAAGCCCTTAGGGATAACTAGTTCAAGATTTTAATGTAGATCCTCTGGGAGGGCGCTGGCATTTCTTGATACTCTCTCTTCACACTTTTATTACCATACTAGCGGGGAGGGAATTTCAATAGAAAGAACTGGAAATAAAATGAGCTAGTCCACTGAGGCAGCAGTCACTTATTCCTTTTAGAGTGAACTAATTGGATCTACCCTTTATTCTTAAAATAGTTCATTGAAACGCTAATTTTGAGCTAGTGGGAATTTTAATGAAAGAGAAGAAAATGATGAAGGATCTGGGCAGAAGGTGGTGATGATGAGCAAAATATAATTTTCAAGTGAGCAGGAGGGCCGATCACTTTAATTAGGAGTTGGGGACAGTTAAAAGTCAGAAGAATTGCATGGAGGGGCATCTGTTCTCCATATCAAGGTGAATAGTCTATTGTACCCTCCTTTATTTTTCTACTGGATGCACTTGAAAAATTCTAAGAACCGTGCTGAGTTGCTGGTTTGCGTGTCCATCTCCCCTAGTGGACTCCTTGAGGATAAGAACCCAGAGGATACAGGAGAATGCAGGCGCTGTGGGGATGGAATACGGGCTGGGGCGGCAGGAGCACAGAAACCTAGAGGACTCAGACGATACAGAATAATGATGGCGATAAGAGGAAAGCTAAATAAAAAACCAAAAGAAATACCCCATTAGCTAAGAAGATTTTCAGTGAGGCTGATGGTAGCCTATCAAAATGTGGAGTGTACTGCATAGAATTTTATGTTTATCGAAATGAGATTAAAGGGGGCTGAGAAACATTGTTTTAGATATTGGGATATAAACCTCATAGGAGATAAAAAAAAAAAAAAGAGTTAAGGGGTCCAGGGAGTATGAAGTAAGTTCAAATGGTCTGCTGAAAGAATTGGCAATGATGATGGTGATGGTGGTGATGGTGGTGGCAGTCATTTTACTAAGCATTGGCTATATGCGAGGCTCTGTGTGGAATCTTTTTCATAAATTATTAATTAAATTAAATTTAATTTTGTATTAAGTTTATTGGGGTAACATTGGTTGACACAATTATATAATTTTCAGGTGTACATTATAATTTGACGTCTGTATATTCTCTTGTGTGTTTACCACCCAAAGTCCAGTTTCCTTCAGCTACCATATATTTGATCCCCTTTACCCACTTCACCCTCTGTCTATCCCCCTATATTTGACCCCCTTTACTCGGTCTACCTCCCTCATTATTTAATTTTACAACACCTCTGTGAGATTGATACTATTATTATTATTCCCACTTTTCAGATTCAAAAACCCCTGAAACTCAGAGAGGTGAAGTGAATTGTCTAAGGCCATAGAGCTAGGAAATAGAGGAGGCAGAAATTAAACTCTGGCACTCAAAACGAGGAAAAGACTTAATTCCCTATGTACTATTCCAAATGAGCCTATGCAGGTTAGAAAGTCACCATCAGAACTTGTTTTTTGACTGTTTCTCTAATAGTAATAGCATCAATTCTTCTGTATAAAATCTCTCTGTGGACAACATTAAATCTTGTGAAATGAACGCCTATGGTAACAAAAGTATAGATTGCTAGTGTGATTGTTTTTAACACTTGCTTGCAGCAGCAGGCTGCCACGCTGGGACTTCAGGTCACTGTCCCCGACTTAGTGATTTCATATTTTTGGTGCTTTGCCAGATATAACCACATTACCACTTATTAAAGTTACGGCAAGCAAATACTGGCAATTTGAGAAAAAATTTGAAAACACTGGATGTAGCAGAAAATCTAATGATTGATTCCTAAGCCTATGTCGCCACATGAAAACTCAAGAAAGAAAAAGCACAACAGCAGGAAGTCTAACATTTCTGGAGGAGGCTTAAATGGCTTGGCGCATCCTCATGGATGTCCGTCGGAATTTCCTCATCTAAGATGTTCTAATATGTTGAATAACATTGATGGAAGAATTGTAAAAATCAGAATTTTGCACAGTTTGATCATCTAAGTTATTATATTACATAATATTTTATATTTTATTGTTTTGGCCAGGTCAATAATGTGTGTTTAAAAATACTTTTTATGGAAAAAAATGGCACCTGGCCCTTGAAATGAAAAGATCTAGCATTATATTGTTTCTTAGAAAAATCAAGTTTGGTGTACATAAGTTTTACTTATGGTACATTTTCCAGTAAAATAGCCTACTGTGTGATTAAGAATTGTTTGTACTCACTACCAGGAATCAAACAATATTCGACTTATATTAAAATGTAATCATGGTCTTAAGGATGACAGTGTTGCCCGGATTCCTCTGAAAGCAGAGCCTGAGACTAAGCCTTGCATGCAGACTTTATTTGGGAAGTGGTTCTGAGGAAGGACAGGAAAGTGAAACAGAGAAGGAGGAAAAGCCAGGACCAGGGTGCATTACTGATTTGAAAACCACTGTAGGAACCTGGTGCTTGACCCCGCCGGGAACTTCTGATGAGCCTTTCGAAATGTGTCTTAGACTGTTGCCTAGAACTGGACTTAGCAAACTACAGCCTCTGCGACAAATCTGTCTGGACACCTATTTTTGTAAAAGTGTTATTGGAACAAAGCCACGCCATTTGCCAGAATAAGAAGTCCTGATTTGGGTAATGAAGAGAATGCTTAGGCTTCTTTCTTGGGAAAAGACTGGAGGGCTGACAGGAAGGAGTCAGTGAGATAAACGAGATGACTACTGCAGTGATACAGGTGAGAGGTGACAGTGGCTTGCCCAAAGTATTAGCAGTAATGTGGTGAGAAGTGATCAAATTCTGAGTATATTTCGAAGATAAAAATGACAAGATTTTCTGATGGATCTGATGAAGGGTGTAAGAGAAATAGCAGCGTCTATGACTAGTGGAGTAAAAAAAAAACGTTAGCTTATGCTACTGGAAGAATGAAGTTTTTATTTATTGAGATGGGAAAACTGCAGGCGATGGAGATTGGAGAGAATACTAGGAGCTTGATTTGGATCTATTAATATGAGATACCTATTAGCTATCCAAACGTACAGGTCCAATGGAAAGTTGTATACGTGGTTCAGGGGTTCAAGAGAGAGAATGGACCGGTGACATAAATTTGGGAGTCATCAGCATATAGATTATATTTAAAGCCGTGAGACTAGTCCGATCACCAAGGAAACAAGTAGAGATATAAAAAAAAAGTTCAAGGATTGAGCCCTGGGGAAACTTATTAATAACTTAGTTATATCTTTATAAAGGCTAATTTAGCTTAATAAAAGTCATCTTATAGGCAGCCTAATGGGGAACGATGGTGGGAAGAATCACTATTTATTGAGAGTCCATTAACTTTTATGTAAATTTAGACACTACATGCTGACCAGGCATTTGAACAAATCATTCTCTTGTTCTAGGTCTCTATACATACATGAGACTGTGATTATAATTTAGTTCTAACACTCCAAAACAACAAAAACCAACCTGGGATAAATTTAATATATATATAGGAGACTTTTTCAGTCGAAACTGTTTTGTGAATCACAAGAATATATATTTGAAGAAAGAGTTAAAATCACTTATGTTTACTGATGACACTGGGGCTTATAAAGTAGCACATGAGACATGAAGTTCCCCCTTCAGTTCGACCTTGAAAGAGCTGCCCTACTAATCATGTGCACAATTTGATCCTTCTGCTTGCGAGACATTTTCTCTTTGGGAAGGACATATTATAGCTCAGCTCAACTGTATTTTAAAAAGCAATACATAAAATGAGAAATGTTATTTTTGTAATTTGAAAAACTGAGCTTTAGCATTTGAATTGATGGAATCAACCCCGTTGCCTGCATACTTCAGAGTGGAACTTCTTCCATTCCCAGTTCTGTCCTTCATCTCTCGCAGTTCTTAAGGGACAATAAAACTGTGGCCAAAAGCCTGACACAGCCCATAATAAAAATGGCTTGATGTTTTCTCACATATATTATGTGATTTTTCTCTAAAAATAATGGGTGGATTTCAGATCAAATGCTTCAACTGGACCCATGAAATAAAAACCTTTAGCGACCACCCCCCACACTCAGTTATTAGAGGTAGTCTGGTAGAGGGGATGATGGGAACACAGCAGAGCCAAGAGTTTGTAGAAAAAGCTTGCTGTAACACTAGAGTTTTTACTCATAATAATAAATCACACTGAAAAAATGCTTAAGAGTCAGAACATGAAGACAACTCCAAAGATATTAATCAAGTAGGAAAGGGTCGTTTTAATGGTGAAAGAATGCCAAGATGAATGCAGTCACCATGAGAAGTTAGGAAGTTTAAAGTTATAGCTGTGGTTATGGAAGAGAATGTCCATATCCTAAAAAATACACATTGAAATATATAGAGGTAAAGGGGCATGATGTGTGCAACTTACTCTTGAATGGTTCAAAAAGTAATTTTATATATGTGTGTGAATATTTGCAATTGATAAAGTAAATGGGGGCAATATGTTAACAATAGGTGACATTCTTGCAGCTTTTCTGAATGTTTGAAATTATTTCCACATCCAAAGGTGAAAACAGTAAACATGCACACGAGGGAAAATGAATTGTGAATGTGGCTGCCCAAGCCCTATTGCTCCGCTCTCATTCCTCTCCGTGCTTAACCGCCTCACGGATTACTTTGGCATCTTTCGAATGGCCAATCTCCTCCTGCTTCCTCTGCGGCAGTAAAAAATGTCAGTCTTCCTTTGTCGCTTTCTTTTCCTTTCTCTGAGGCCATGATTTCTATGACTTCAGAGAAGGCAGATCTGGAGAAAAAGAGGCCACCTCTCTCTGAGGCCACAGGACGCAGATGCTGATTGTGCTATATTTGTCAACGCTTTGCTGGGGCTAGGCCCCTACGTGCTCATACCCCCAAACTCCCAGAGTCCTACTGTGGGCCTTCCTTGGCTAGGCCAGGTGTCTCTGATAATGGCCTAGACGGTGGAAGGGGGCCTTCTGCCTTCTAAGTGGAAGCTTTGAATGCCATGTGATGAGTCCTCTTACATGCCTCCTGGCAGGAGAAAATTAGTATCATTTTAAGTTCTCAGAGTTTGCTTTCTCAGTACATAGATGTTCAAATTATATTTGTTAATTAACTCATAAATTTCCTTTGAAAGAGGCTAAGGAACTGTAAATGTATTTACATAAAGTATATGCCATGTTCAAAAAGCAAACAATTCAATGCAACAGTGAGCGATGACATGGGGGCAATGTGGAAGAGCCAGCTGGGGCTCGGAGGCAGACAGCAGGGCCTCCCTCTCACACTTTAATGTGTGTACATGATTAAGGGCCAGGTGTTCACAGCTGGTACTCAATAAACATTTGCTGAATGAATGAATAAATGAATGAATGTTAGAAATAGTGAATAAAATAGTAGTCCAGAAGAAGGAGGAAATATTTTTGAGTAGGATGGTAGTTTTCAAACCACTTGCTCTAGGGGTTTATGAGTCTCCCTCATGGGTAGCTGCAGGGTGTTGAGGAGAAGTGGAGAGGATAGATTAAGTGGGGCTCTGGGCCCTCCACCTACATTTCAATCCGTGCCCATAGGAAATTATGTCTGAGCAAAGAGACCTGAAACTTGTAAACATGTGAAAAGCAATGGACTGAGGAGCAGGAAATACTTTCTCAGAGAACTGAAAGACAGAATTTGAATGAGAAAAAAGATGCTGAAAGATAACAGCA
This sequence comes from Pteropus alecto, assembly GCF_000325575.1. NCBI lineage: Eukaryota > Metazoa > Chordata > Mammalia > Chiroptera > Pteropodidae > Pteropus > Pteropus alecto. The sequence goes on along the minus strand of NW_006432227.1, from coordinate 730,459 downwards.
TTCTGGTGCTGTACTGCAAAGTGAGGCCATCTGCAGGACTTATTTTACTCTTTTCACCAAAGCAGAAGCTAAAAACAGCAACGGTTCAGGAAGGGTAGGAGCATAAAAGGATCAAAATGCGCGCCTTGTTTACCTATGTAAGACCTCAGAAAACCAACAACATCTGATGTAGGGTTAAAGAGCCCAGGTGAGCTTGAGGGTACCTTGCCTTCCTGCCATTAACACTTCCATTAGGGTTCTAGAGAATGAAAATTATTACAGGCCTGTAAATTTTCCTTCCATAACTTTTCATCTTAAAGGAAAAAGGCTTGTTCTGCATAGTAGGGAAAAGGGGCCAAAGGGAAGTTGAATGTTGAATGTGGACAGCGTTAGTATGTGAATTCTGAGAAACCTGGAATGAACCCATTATTCAAGCAGGAAGAGTTTACAAATCCTTTTAGTTTCACTTTATCAGTGGATTTTTAAGACTATCAAATATCTTTTTACTATAATGTTTGTGAGAGAGAAGATGCCACGAAACTCTTAATAGATAGTCATTAATGAAGCTTGAGTCATTGTGCTGATGTGATTGGTCTGTTTTTCAGATAAATATCCAACCATATTTGGATCAGATCCTTTGGCTAAATGTGGACTTCCAGAAGCCAGAGCAGAATCATATGTTTTGCCTACCTGATTCTCATTAAATCAGAAGAATTAGGCAGGATGAACATTAACCAACACTAACTGGTGACCTCTTGGTTTCAGAAAGCACAGAGCCACATAGCAGGAGGGAAATCTATTTGTCACTATGAACAAGATGGTGTCTATTGCCCAGGATGGAACTGCTCTTTAAACTTTGAGGTATATATGCTATCTTGGTTAAGATGAATACTATTTAGTGAACAACTCAAATCATTCACAGATAAAAAAGTTTTCTCCTGTAAAGAACACAACTACATATACAGTACAGCTTGTGTTAACTAAGTATAACATTACTGAAGACCAGTGAATATCTAGCCAAAAAAAGTCACTTTTGCTATCAATGAGACATGTACCATCACTGTCCCTGTGAGTGTGGATCATACTTGCTTGGGTGGTAGGATCTCGTATGACACTCATTCCTGGAATTGACATTCATTTCTAGACTATGAAATCGAGGGTCCTTATGGCTTTGATTAAATTTAGTTTTAAATTCTAGCGCTACAAATTGTATCCCTCTCTCTCTCTTCATACTCTTCAGAGACTCAGCCTCTCTCCTGGATAATCAGCAACCTGCAAGGCAGCAGAAGACAGTAGCCCGGACTTGACTAACGGTTACATGGCCAGACCTCTGGCAGGCTAAGGATAACATCTTGACTGAAGTTATGTTTCTTAGAAAGGTAGAATGAACCCCTGGCTATTTTCCCATGAGGGTTCAGGGTTTAAGATGTAAAGAGACATTTTCTTAACCTGGAAATGGCTTTGGGTTATTCTAGTAGGACCTTGGAATGCCTCAAAAACTTGTTCTCTCTCTCTTTGTAAAAGAGAAAATTTAAACTAATTAGGCCAATTTGATAAACTAAAAATTACATGGGAAACTTTGTCAAATAAAAAAATAACATATTATATGCATGTATTCTTATTATTAAAAATGAATTTTCAGGAGATTATAATCTCCAAGAGTCTGCAATGTCCTGATATAATATTTTCATTCGTAATTCTAGTTGGTTTCTTAAAATGTTATGTTGCAAAGAAAAACAAATTTCTTTGTTACTTGCATTATAGTCAGATCTATAACCACAACATTTTAAGTTTTTGTCATTTATAGGCAGTCATTATTTTACTGATATTTTGTAAATATGTTTCATCTTCAAAAAGATAGAGAGAACTCTGCTTACTCCAGACTACAGATCTCTGAAAGTAAACTTTTGAATCATTTCTTTATAATGGGTAAAGATTGATAGAACTCTTAGAACTAACTGTATTCGTGAATGCTGGCAAATGATCAAGATAACAAGAATTGATTATATGGCACTGAGCGAACTAAGGTTGATTATACTTTCTATGAATTTTTGTTTAAAATATTGCAGATTTTTTTCTTTTGTTTTCCATATAAAAGGAAACTTGTTTCTCTGAAACTACCTATGACTTAGCAATTTGGTAAATTATACCTTTGTACACAAAATTGAAACATTTATTTTTTTTCTCCCTATTTGATCCCTCTAGAATGCAGAAACTCTTAATGAGTATTTTTATTCTCATGGCAATGTGATTTATTGCATAAGTTCAATGAAAATCTGTTCTCTTTATAACAGGACATAATTGGAAAGTGGTTTTTATTAATAAGTCTTTGACTTGGATGTCATGTTTGAGAGAGAAATGCATAGACTCAGATATGACCAGACGGCTTTAAGGAATTAAGATTGACTTATGGAAGCCAATAAAAGCCCTTGGAAATATTGGCCTGGTACCTTACTTACGTGGTTTCTAGCGGCCTTACTATGTGACTAAAGAATGTCACTTCTTGGTAGGTGCAGAAATCTCTAGATATTTTGGGGACCTTGATAAGAGAGGAACTCTCCCAACACCTTTAGGTATTGTAGGCAGTGTCTGATGGCAAGTCCATGCCTTGGCTTTTCTGGCCTTGTGAGGCCTTTAAAGTTCAGTCTGAAGATTCATTATGAAAGATTCCAGTAAAACAGATTTAAAAATGCCTATATGGTTAATTAATATTTTTGCTGAAATATAAATAATCAAGCCAAGTTTATTGAAATGACTTATTTTGCAAATATATTAGTCTTAATTTGGCTATCTTTGGTAAAAATAGGTGATTAGAGAGAAAAAATTATGTTTCGATGGAAACTATAATATACTTTTGTGGATACTATATTCTAGTGCCGTTCATTGTCTTTGGGGTTTTGTTTTGTTTTCTACTTGTAAACTGGACTGGACCCTGAATTCTTCTGGTTTCCAATTTTTCTCCCATCCTTTGACTAGGAATCATTGAGAACTAAAACTGCATTTTGCCAAATCCATGCAAGCTGAAGATGGACAACTTGATATAAAATTCAGAAAACAGCCACAGCAGCTCATGCTTAAACAATCTCAGTGCCTGATGTTGTGTAGGCCACTCAGAGAGCTCCCCTTAGCACCTTACAAA
>NW_006432227.1:724408-726762 GCF_000325575.1 Pteropus alecto | reverse complement strand
AAGCAGCCAGAGCAGTTGCCACCCCTTCTCCCTCAAGACTGAGGAATGATCAAAAGAAAGGGAGGAACTGAAACTGAGGTTCCTTATGATTTTGATTAAATTTAGTTTTAAATCCTAGTTCTAGAAATCCTCTCTCTCTCTCCCTGTACCACCCCCAGAGACTTAACCTTTCTTCCAGATAGTCAGCAACCTGCAAGGCAGCAGAAGACAGTAGCCCAGACCTGACTAATGGTCACATGGCCGGACCTGAGCAGGCTAAAGATAACTAACACCTTGACCTAAGTTATGTTTCAGCTCCTGAGCCCTAAGATAAAATGGCCCCCTGGTGACTTCCCCATGAAACCAGACCTGGAAAAGACCTCAGAACTGTCCTCAAGACCTGAAGAAATGATTTATTACCCTTATCTCACCTCTGACCAATTAGCTCCCAATGTGACCCCAAACCCCTAACTCATAGCGTCTTGTGATTTTGCCCTATGTAATCTGTAACCTACATGCTATCGGGGAGCCTAAATAAACCTTTACTTTCTTTGCTGCCAACTCCTGTTTGTTTCTTGTTTGGCTTTGATGTGTGCAGGTAAATGAACTCCTTTAGTTAGATAACAACTATTCCAGCCCTGTTTTCTCTTGGCTGCAAAAACTGAGAGTTGACAATAGAGTTCTAGATCACCATGGAAATGGTGAGTACTAAAACAAGATACATAGCTAAATATACTAGCCTTACGGACACTGTTGGTTGAACAGTAGGTTTACGCACTGTAGCTGTGGGATACAGTGGTCTTGAATACTGTAGAGAAAGGCCACAGAGAAAGTCATGGTTAGAAGGGCACTTCTAACCTATCTCGTTGGTTTTTTTTCCACATAGACTTTAGTCTTAGGATACATTTTTTGAAGAAGCAAGTCTGGGTAGATGTAATTTTAGGGGGTGAAACGTTTTCTCACAAAGAGAGAATTTAAAGAATAATCCAGTTAAAGTCATTTATTCTGAGGAGAAGAAAATTGAGAAAGATTAAGAGAGAGATGATTAAGTGGCTTACATAAGATGCCACAGTCTGATAGAGAATAGGGAAGATCTAGACACCAATGTGTCTCCAAGACCAATGTTTTTATATGTTTTATTAGTGTCCGTTTGAATTTTTTTTCTCTGTAACTTTATTGAGGAATCCCCAAACAGAAGTATTGAAAGTGCTATTTATCTTAATTGTAGGCCACAATGTAATACATTTGCTTGATGAACAACACTAGTGACCATTCTTCCAGGACCGTTTGAAAGCTTAGGATGATCTCTTTGTAATTTAGACCCATTTCTATGTTCGAGTCTTGAGTTTTAGAAACACATAGAAAAATGCTCATTTGCAAAGGATGTGTCCCAAAGCATCTACGATATAGTTAGAGAATTTCTTAGCTTAACCAAAAAACTTCCAAGCAAGAGTCTAGCACAGTCATGCAGCTGTGTCTTTGTCATCTGAGGTCGTTGCCTATGCAGTAAAGGACTCCAGAGAACTTGGTCACTGACTTGCTAGGTGACCTTGCCTAAGTCAGCAGACCTGTCTATACTTTTTTTCTTTCCAGCTATAAAATCGGGCACCATGTAGAGTAACAGAATAGGAACATATGTAGATTTTGGGGTTATACAAGTTTTAGAGAATGATAGAAATGGACTTATCTGCTCGTGGCTACAACCCATATAATTTCAGATATAAGCTGTCTAATCCCACCATCTTTAAGACTGCCTTACAAAACTAGAGTAGCTCTTCTCTATCAATTACTGAATGCTCCATCTATGGGCTATATTATTACATTATAGTCCCAATTTGTTTTCTGTTTTCTTCCCTTGCTCATAGATTGCCACATCTTTGTTACGGTAATGCATTGCAAAGGCATGATCCTTCAGGAAGCTTTGTTTCAGCAGACTCAATACCAGGTAGCCAAGTGTCTCTCATCTCTTCCTTTACCTCCTAGACTTCCTCCTATTTTAGGGAGACAAGCTGAATGCTGTCCACAGGGTAAGGCAGAAAGAGCACCAGTGCCACCACCTGGATGCACGGAGAATGAAGCACCACGTAGAAAAGAAAAGTCGCTACATGTCCAAGGGTGAGCAAGCTACCTTGCTTGATTCTTTGCCCTTTTCATTTCCTTATTGTAATTTCTTTAACTTTCTATTTTTTCACTTATTTTCAGCTTTTCTACATATTTGTGTTAATGCATTCTCACTTTTATATACTGTCCCTGGTTTAGGAAAAGGTCCAGTGAATGGTGAGGGACTCACCCTAAGCTGGGAGATGTGGGGGACCAGAATAATGTTACTCTTCCTTTGGAGAACTGATCCAACAGGCTTTATATCTAGATGCAGG
>NW_006432227.1:708776-724370 GCF_000325575.1 Pteropus alecto | reverse complement strand
TCTTCGTGCTGCCTGAGGTTCAGTTAAGCTCCATGAAATCATTAGCCCTGAAATCTAGGGGATAGGTCATTCTCATTCTATGAGGAAAGAAAGACAATACGTAGCTCAGTTTTCATCTGCCTTGTGACATGTGAGCTATGTAATGCTCCATGGACAAAGTTCTATTTTATGTAATATAGTTCTACAGACTACTCTAACCAGGGATTTAGGGTAATTGCTACAAATATTCCTTAGAGTAAGAAATAGGCAGAAAAATAAAAACAAAGCAAGACAAAACAAATTCCAAAACCAACCAACAAACCAACCAACCAAACAAAAAACTTTCCCAAATGGACCTTCTTGGCTTTCTTAGAGACTTTCCTCTAGATAAGCCAAAAATCTCTAGTTTCTACAGATAGTTATCCAAGCCATTACAGATCACCTACTAGGAGCCAGGCCCTGTTCTCAGCACCAATTTAGAATCAAAAGAGAAGGAACCAACTTGGTTTACTAAATTAAGTTTAGTTTTTATTTTAGCAGTTTAGACAATTATTTCTGATGTGAAATATTCATTTTTAGTAATTCATTTTAGGCCTCCATTGGCCCCAAGGGTGCCCCAGGAATAACGCAGGGGCTATGGATTGTGAAGAGGAGGGTGAAGCAGTTTGGAGGGGTAGGGACTCTTACTTAGCAGTTAGAGGTGCTTTACTTTTCTTGCTTTCTACATTGATATTCTGAGATATATTTATTTTGAAGAAAAAATTTCTGAGGATTTTAAAAGGTTAAGTGTAGACAATTATTCCTGGTAGTATCAATTCTAAGATTCATTGGCATACCCACCAAATGCTGTATCATTGGTCTAATGATTCATCCTTCGACAAACAGCGGTGATTCATTTTTAGCATTAGTCAATGTATCTGAGTTCTGTGCTCTCTAAGTACTTTAAGTGGTTTATTGGGATATATTTTTTTAAATTTTTAATCAGTTTTTTTTTTTTAAATTCCAGATTGGATTAAGGGTTAAGTTCTATTAGACTTGGGTATTCAAAATTACCTTAGATGTCTCTTTTCTGGAGAAATTATAGTAAAATCTGAAGTTAAGTCCTTTCTCTAATCTTCACAGTTCAAAGCTTAAAAATATAAAAAAAATAAATAAATGAGCTCTGAATATGTGATTTTTATTTTGAGTTTCTCTTCTGAATTCTTCATACCTACTTCAAGGTTGGTGCATAGTAGATGTTCAATACATACTACTAGGTTGAGCTGAATATTTTAGATTCTAAAATTGAGGAGTGCTAAACTGAAGATTTCAGAAGCAATACTACATAAACCAAAAATCTCCACCTTCATAAACCTGTTTAGAACATTCCTGATCCTGGGAGAGAGATGGCAGAGTCCTGGGGATCTCTCTCCCTCCCTCCTTGACTCTTTCCTCCCTTCCTTCCTCCCTTCCTCCCTCCCTCCTTCCCTCTCTCCCTCCCTCCCTTGTTCCTTTTTTCCTTTCTTTTGTCCTTTTCTCTGTTACTTCACCGTGATCAGAAAACCAATAAACTTTTGGAGAATAAAGTCAGGAAGGAAAGACTTGTTTTGCTATATATGAAACTGCATTATAAAGCTCTAATACCTGACAGTGTGGTACTGTCAGAACAGATAAGCAGATCATTTTAACAGAAGAGAGCTATGAAAGAGACCCAGATAAAGAGACTTAATTTATGGACATGATGGCACTGCAGAGCATTGAGGAAAGCACAGTCTTTTCACTAATGGTGCTGAGACAGCTGAGTATTCACAGAGGAAAAAAGGAAATCTGATCCTCTACCATACCAGACATGAAAACCAGCCCAGGCGAATCATAGACTCAAATGTGATAAGCACAACAATAAAGATTTTAGATATTAATACCAGAGAATATTTTTTTATTGCATCAGAGCAGGAAGAGATTCTTTAAATAGGATGCAAAAAGCACTAATCATAAAAGGAAAAACTGCTCAACTTGACTACATTAAAATTAAAAATTTCTGCTTACTGAAAGTATTATTAAGGGTATGGAAAGGCAAAAGTAAGAGTGGCAAAAGATGTTTTTGTCACATATAATTAATGAACATACGAGAGCACACAAAGAATTTCAGAAGACCTAACTGAAAAGTAGGCAAAAGATTTGAACAGGCACATCACAAAGAAAGAAAAGCCAACTACCTAATAAACATATGAAAAGTTGTTCAATTTCACCTATAACCAGGTAAATGCAAATCAAAACTATCATAGTATACAAACAAAGCAGATTGGCAAAAATTCAAAACCCTAACAATGCCCCATTTGGTCAGAATGCAGATCAATGGAAAATCTCATACATAACTGGTGAGACTACAAATTTTGGAAAACTCTAAGTATTATCTCTTAAAGTTGAAGGTGCACATATATTATGATCCTAGGAATGGAATAGCTGAATCATAATGTATGTGCATCTTCAACAAAAATGGATACATATGTATCCAGGATACATGAAAAAAACCCCAGCCATTATTCATAATAGCCCTTATTTAGAACTGACAATGTTTCATTTCTTGATCTGTTTGGTGGTTATACATGTGTTTATCTTATAATTCATTAAGTTATATATTTATGCTTTATGCATATTTATGTATCTGTATTATTTTACACAAGTTCAAAAAAGAAAATGAATCACTAAAAACGATAATTGTCTCAGCATCCAGTTTATATTGCTCTTATATAAAAACAAAGATATGAAATACCTTGTCAAAGTCCAGATACATTATATATTTACATATCATTCTGATCTTCTTAGTAATTCTTTCAAAAATAAAAATATTTCTTCAACATGAGTTGCTTTTAATGAACCATAGAGTAAATCCACGTGAGGCAGTGTATTGTCATATAAACAAAAATGGAAGTGAAAATACTGCTACATCAGTTCTGTTTAGCTCAATGACCTTGGTAAATCAATTGACTATCTGCCTCTTCTTTAAAAGGAAGTCTTGAAATAGATAACCACTTAGGTCTTCTCCAGCTCTAAACTTTTTAAGATTCAGTAATCTATGAATAAAGAATCTCTAGAATATCTTGAATTTCTGTTCTAAAAGGCCTCTATGATATTCAATTAATAACCAACTGATATAATAATAGAAGGAGACATCACAAAGCATGCAATTCTAAATTATATTCAGTGATAACTAGTTAACGAGAAAATTTATAGCTAGAACATTTAAAAGCTTTAAACCAAGTTTGTTGAGCAGCATTTGTTCATGCTGGCATTAAAAAGCACCTAACAAATACAGAACAGGAAAGAACCAGTTTAGAAGTTATTCTGCTTTTGCTTGAGACTCCTCAGTATAGTTATTTCCAGAAGGCAAGTAATAAGCACTGAGCTCTACCCACCTCTCTCTCAAATCTTGATTCCTGGAAATAATATCAAATGGCCACAGTTCATGCATTCATTCAATCTACAAGTGCTTATCTAATTCCTATCATGTGTTGGTACTGTGGAGAATTCCAAGATGGAAGAAATTTTATCCTTGTCCTTAAGTTGCTCACAATCTGCCTATTATTTTGGACAAATGTTATCTAATTTCGATTAGCATGGAACTTGAAAAAATGCAGTTGACAGAAACTGATTTGTTAATTGATGTAACAGGAAAATAAGTATCAACTGAAAGTTGATAGCATTATTTGACCAATTCAAAAATAAAGGAGCAATTATGATCAAGCATATTCTGCATTAGAAAGTGGTTCCAACAGTGTCAGAAAATTCTTATTCTATAATGTTATGTTAAAAAAGGTGACTACAACTTGAGTATACAACATGCTCTCAACTATGGAACACAACCCAAAAAAGTATATCTAAATGTGAATACTGTTTAAGTCTGGGATAAAATTTATTTACACTAAGGGTATATTTCCTTTATAAATCAGAAAACCATATACATTTATTTAAAAAAGACCAATAAAGTAGTGTAAAATTTTTCAGAGTCACAGTAAACCTCCTCCCCACCCCCAAAACAAAACTGAGCCTGCTCTTACTTTACTTAGATTAATCTTGTTGAGCTAGAGCCCCGAAGAACAGAAATATATGGCACTTAGAATTATAGGGCCATACTAGAGTTTATTTTAAAAAATCTGTAACAGAGACTGGAGTGTCAGAGAATAGAAGGAAATTAATGCAACCCCGTGTTTGGGAAAGGATTTTGCTGAAAACAACTTGCTAACTTTTCCAGTAATAATATTATTTTTTTGCCTGGTAATCATACTGTGTCTGTCAATGGCATTGTTCTCCAGTGACAGTGAGAGATAAAAAGGAGACAGATATGTGACACATAGTAACGTGGGGAAACCTTTTCCCTTACAACAGGAAGGACAAAGAATCTTACCTCCCTGAGTCTTGAGTCTTTACTTATGCCTCTGAAGAGCAACAGTTTTAATTTAATATACTTTTTATTTTTATGGTGTTTTGGTTAGTCTTATTTAGTTCATATTTTTTACTGCAGTTTAATTTAAAAAATGAAACAGTTCTCAGGTATTCACTTTGATGAGTTTGATGATTGTAATAAGATATAGAACAAATAAGTTCCCTTGTGCCGCTTTTCCCATCAATTCCCTTGGCTCCTTTCTCAATTACTTTCTGTTTGCTATCACCATACATTAGTTCTGCCTCCTTTAGGATGTCTTTAAAATGGAATCAGACAGTGGATACAGAGTTACAGAGCTTTGACAGCAAAGTCTATGTTTAAATTTGTTGCTCAAACAAGAATTCTAGGATGCAATCAAGCTCTTTATACAAATAGGCGGATATCTCACTACGACAGGAATAAAATGAAGTTAAAGGTGCTTTTTGCCTTCTGCTCAGTTTTCCTAGATGGAAACTTCTGACCCTCACAGTACCACTTTCAGGATGAGGGAAAATGGCCATCCAAAGACTTGGGCTCCATTCATGTTAATTCTACTAAGTAGCTTCATAGATTTGCTTAAGTTATTTGCTTCATCTCTGTTCTCTCTAGTTCCTTACTCTCTAAAATGAATGTAAGTCCAATAGTCCCTACGTATATAAATAGTGGGGTGAGGATTTCTTTCAAGGCTCCTTCCCCTCTCAGGTACGTGGGAGTGGTGGCGAGCGTGTTCGGTCCACACACACTCCTGCACTGGCCCACGCCTTCCCTTCCACTGTCATGGCCATCTGACTCCTGTCAGTTATCTCACAGACCACTGTCCTGCTCTCTGCTGGTCAGCTACTGGGCAACTCACAACCAGCTTCTTAAAGATATTGCCATGACCTGGCACCATTTCACCCCAAGGGGAGACCTAGTTCTCTTTAATTCCTCCAAAGAATAGCCATGACAAAGCTGTAATATTTAACATAATTTTATGAGCATATAAAAACATACATCTACCAACTGCAGAATATGTATCCTTTCAAAACATGCATGAAAGATTTTCAAAAACTCTGACCGTGTGATAGGCCAAATATAATTTTTAACCCATTTCAAAGGATAGAAGTTACACGGACCACATTCTTCGACACGATCAATGGAAAATATATAAGCCGGTTTTTTGAAGCACTATTAAAAATGATGAAACATTCAAAAGGAACTAAGGGGATGGTTTAGGCAGAAGAGAATAAGGTTGCTCCCTAGACATTGCCAACATTCGGCTGGCATCCACCTGCTGTTTTTGCCTGGCATCTACTCTGATTGTTCAGTGTATTTTCCTAACTGCTCAGTGTCTGGGCCAGACTGGCTGTTAATTCTGACTATTACTCCATCTCTGCAAATGATGGGGAGAAATTCTTTTTGCTATGGCAGGAGGCCAGGTAAAAAAAAAAGCTACTTTACAAAACTCATGCTTGGAATGATCCTATTTTGTAAAATAAAGGAGTGTATATATTCTTAAAAATAATAGTGTACATTTATTTAACTATAGAAAGTGGTATCTTATTTAATCTTTAAAATATCCCTGTGAGGTAGGCAATATAATTCTTTCCATTTTACGGATGAGGAAACTGAAGCTTAGAGAGGTTCAAGAACTTGGAATAATGGAGTTGTCAGTTAGCTATCCAGCCTCCTGAATATTTATGTCAATTTTGTGATTGCTTGAAAGGACGTACAAAGAAGTGGACAGTGTTTAGAATTAGAAAATTTGATTGGAATGGCTAGGGATGGGGTTAGGACAAGTGTTGAGAAAATATTGTTCTTTTCCCCCTTTGTCACACTCTGTGTACTTTTTGCTTATTTAAAGTTTATTTTCTAAGGAGTATGTTGTATTTTTCTAAAGAGAAAAGTTAACAGCTAACATGAGAAAGCAATAATTCAGTCTAGTTCCAACAGTCTGCCCCCACGTCAGTCTCCAGGGGAGAGAAGAGGGTCAGGAAGGCGCTCGGCCCCGCGAGCTGAGGGTTCAGGAACACTCGTGTGGCTTTGTGAAAATAAAGCCCCCGTCTGTATTCAAAACGCTTTGTATTTCTTTAATCCCTGATCTGAATGGCCCCAAAGGCTGAATGAATAAGTCATGTATCCTCAGAGCGTCTGGGGGCTCCCTGGTGTGGTCAGCCAGGGTGTGGCCCCTAGATTAGCTCTTACCCACACTCGGGAGTCCAGCTCCTGGACGGAGATCACTTAAACTCTGTGTCGCCGTTGATCACCATCAACTAAAAGCATCATCATCCTCATGATAATAATTTCCGGCCTCGAAGGAATACTATTACTTAGTCTAAAATTTTAAAGGGCTTGGGAATGCCCGATGCTAAGTGCTGAATGAGTGGGAAGTTTTACCTAAATGTTGAGCTGAGAGTTTTGAGGAGAGAGGAGGTTAGGTGACCCTCAGCCAGTCACACGAGGAGGCTAAGGGCAGAAAGGAGAACAGAATGGTCACTGTCCTGGTGCTGAGCACCCTCCTTTAACCACACCAGACCACGTTCCCTGCCTCCAGTAATTAGAAATTACTTCAGCACATAAACAGGCACTTTATAATGTTTTCTTTTTACGACGGGCAGCACGCTTCTCCTTTCCATGGGGAGAGGGGAACCAGTTTTGGCTTCCCACTGTCCCCACCTTCTTTACAGCCCAGCCCCATATTCACCCACAGAGAAAGCAGCAGTCACACAGGAACATCTGCTCTGAACATGGCCCCCTTCCAGTCACTCAGGCTTAAAAAGAGCTGGTAAAATGGCCTCCTTCATATATAAGGCTGCTGACTTTGGACGGCCCTGAGTTCTCAGCCACCAGCCACAGTGCCCTCTCCCTCTTCCCTTTCTCATTTCTCCATCAAGTTTAAGAAAGTTCTTCATAGAAAGCCTCATTATTGACATGGACACTCTCGCTCAGGACACTCTTACCTTACACCACTCCAACCAGCGGTGAGTGATAACAACTCTGTTTGTGTTTAATTAGCTCTTGGTTTATGGGCCAGTTTGTGTTGAGGGTGTGGCTGTTTTAGTTGGTCATGCAGTTGACAGAAATATATGCGTATTGATGTGGGTCCTCTGTGTACCTTCTCAATGCTCTGGTCTGAAAACTTGACAGTCCCTCAGCACACTACCGATGGAGGCAAATTGTTGGAACTTTTATTTTGCTTCATAAAACTGGAACGATGAAGCTTGTTTTCAGCCCCCAAATACCTGGCCAGCCAAATGTCCACACTGCTTATCGCTGGGCAGAACTTCTAGATGAGCCACTGACGTGCTCTGTTTCACAGTCCGAGAGGAGATGCAGCTTTAGAGACTACTCCCCGGCTAGCTGGCTACGTGCCCTGACCCTACGTGTCATCTGCTTATTTCTTGAATGTTTATTTCTCTTATTTTTAAAATCATGTCCCTCATAGGATCCATGTCATGACGTATATTCATGAAAATATCTAAAATAGAAGCATGATTATAAAGTAGTGAATTATTTTTTAAGCAAACATTACAGCATGTACTCATCTAAATGTGTGTTGTCCCTTTCAAAGTAATCACTTCTGAAAGCTGTACACATATTCCCAAAATGGTAATCTTACGTAACATATTTGAGAAATTTTTCTTGGAATTACCTGAGACATACTAGGTAAAAATGAAATAAAATAAAATTTTCTTTATTTAAAAGTTATACATATTCATATTGAAAGCTTTGATTTTTGTCTTGTTCTTTGTTTTCTGAAATTTTATTTATAATTCTAAAACCTAGAGATAAGTACGATGAACATATATTTTTTTCCAGTTTTTTTTTCCCCTGACTTGTGGCCTACTGAATAGACTCATAATAATGAAACTTCATCCTTGGAGGGTAATTTTGAGCTCTAGAATCTAATTCCATTTCACTGAATTCAGCAAATATTTATTGAGTGTCTCTCAATGCAAGGAGCTAAGTGGAATAAAAAGATTAACAACATGTATACGAACTGACTTTTTAAAAAGGCCGTGAACTGGTTCAGAAGGTCATGCCAAATAGAATTACAAAAAATATTTTGAACATTTGCAACATCATTGGAATAGGTATGTCGTCTCCCAAGAGGGTACATTGAAAGGGACAGTACAAATAATTGTGCAATGTCTGAAATGTTAAAAAAATGAGCATGGCCCACATGATATGCTGAGTAAAACTATCTGGGGTAACCAGTAACAGCCCTCACAGCTCAGAAATAGAACCAGCCTGATGCTAAGGTAAAAAAATAGGTAAGCAGACTCTATATCCCTGTTTGCCTGGGACAGTCCTGGTTTGCACCTGTTGTGTTGATGTAATTGGTAACTATGCCCCTCTCCTCTCTGAAGAACCCTGGCTTGGAGTATAAATTAACGACACTCTAAATATGGAGACATTTGCTCATGGCCCCTCTTCCCAGGCCTCCTAGTCTCGAAGGGCAACACTCTAGTTAGTTTAGTTCGGCTGCTGGTCCGCCCCAGACAGTAGTCTGTTTATTGGTCCTTCTTTAGCCTTTATCTCTTTCAATTGAAACATATATGTTCTCATTTTCTAGAGAAATACAAGAAACTAATAAACAGTGAAAAATATTCAATCTCAAGTTTTTATCAAAGAAAAGCAGATTTAAATAATGAGTAACCAATAATAAAAGTTAGTAAGAGTGTAGTGAGATGGGTACACTGGGAGAGAGTAAAATTATTAAAACCCTTAAAGATAAATTGGTCATAAAGGTCGTATATTATTTGGTAGTTAAGACTGTGGAATTTGGAATTTACCCTAAATATTTGAAAACATATATCCAAAAAGATATTTATTTGCACATTGATGTTCGATTATTAAAACCCTTAAAGATAAATTGGTCATAAAGATCGTATATTATCTGGTAGTTAAGACTGTGGAATTTGGAATTTACCCCAAATATTTGAAAACATATATCCAAAAAGACATTTGCACACCAATGTTCATAGCAGCATTATTCACAGTGGCCAGGACATGGAAGCAACTGAAGTGTCCTACGATAGATGATTGAATAAAGAAGATGTGATACACACATACAATGGAATGTCACTCAGCTATACGAAGAGATGAAATACTGCCATTTGAGACAACATGGATAGACCTTGAGATAATCATGCTAAGCGAAGTAAGCCAGACAGAAAAAGTTGAAAGCCACATGATAGCACTTATATGTGGGATATAAACCTAAAAGCAACAAACAAACAAGACAAACAAACAGAGACTCAGGGACATGGACAATGAACTAGTGGTTACCAGAGGGTGGGTGAGGAGCGGGGAGGTAGGTGGGATAAAAGGGGTCAAATATGAGGTGACAGAACTCTAGCAATGAATGCTGAACATACAATGCAAAATATACGTGGCTTACTGTTGAATTGTACACTTGGACCTTACTGGATTTTGTTCATCAATGTCACCATAATAATAAGAAAAATGAAATGGGCCAAAAAAAAAAAAGATTGTGGAATTTGGAGCCAGACTGCCTGAGAGTGAATCCTGGATCCACTTACCAACAGTATGACCCTGGGGAGTTATCTACCCTCTTGGTGCTTCAGTTTTCTTATTAATAAAATGGAGATGATAATCATATTTCTCTCATAGGGTGTTTTAAAGGATTAAATGATGTGACACCTATAACATCCAACATACACACTATTACGGGCTTACTGCTGATGAGTAGAATGAAAAAAAGCTATGAAACAACATTGAAAAACAGCAATTTTATCCATGTATTTAATCATTTAGCAAATGGGATTGGGAGACCAAAAAAAGAAATGACATACTATTCCAGACACAGAGGACATCCATAATGAAAAAGATTTACTTCCTATGCTTCCCTCGCTTTAAGGGGAGGAAAAACATTAAGTGACTAATTACGACTAAAGTGTAATGAGCAGTAAACTTGGAGACATACACTAGGGAGGGCCACCTTAGTACAGGGGCGTCAGGAAAGCTCCCTGAAGTGACACATAGGTCTTAGATGGGCAGATATATGGAAAGCTCAGACTGATAAAAAAAATTTTGTATCTCAGCATATTTTAGTTTGGCTTAGTAAACTCAGGTTACTGTGAAGATTCTTAATCTACTGCTTTCATATCCATATGGTGTCAAATCCTACATAGAGGTGGGGTGATCTTCGCCTCAGGCTGGAGCATGAGTTAGGCTGCTAACGCCAGGGCATTTATTCCTTTGATTTTCCAAGCTTAAGGATTCATTCCTAGTGTAGAAGCTCAGCCTTCTAGGCCTCAGTCTGAGGGTATGATCTCATAACTTTTTTCAGCAGCTGAGCTGTGAGAAGTGAAGTCGTAGGTAAATTATTTAATAGACAAGACATAGTCTTATTCCTTCTCTAATCACCCTACACTCTTCCCAAGGATCAAATGCATTTCCAAAAATTTTTAGAATTAGTCTTGACCCTTTTTTAATATCACATATTCTCCAAGTTGTTGTTAATCTTATGCCCTGAGCATTTTATTAAAAACTACCATCAAAAATAGCCATCTAAACCCCATTTTCTAATCTGTTGTAAATATATTGAGGATTTGGCCTATAAATAACTCCATATCTCTTATGTCAAGGCTTGTGTATTATTCTATTTAGAATTCAGTGCTAAAGATAGTTGTATCTCCTTTCTAGACACTGGTACACTTCTTCCTCTCTGATGAGATTAAGGCCCCGGCTGTCAGTAGTTCATAATTAAATGTGAGGCCCAATCGCAGCAACTACATCGACCCCTGTAGTTGGCACATTTGTATTCTCCCTTTTCTTTGGCCCTGGCTGTCTACCTTAATTTTCTACCTTAAATTTATCATGTGTTTTTTAAAGCTTCCCAATCCTTTGTGACAAAAAGGATGGGTATAAATAAACAAACTAAATATACTATGCATTGTTATCATAAATCAATACATATAAATAGACTAAGTACATTCTTGGACAGTTTCGGTTACCATTAAAAAAAACAAAACTAGTAAAGGCATAAATCAATGACTGAGAAAATGGAACTCAGTAATCTTTGGTATAGGTGAAGTAAAGGGGAATGTTAGAAATTGTGAAATCTGTCAATTTGTGCCCAAAACCCAGGGTGCTCAACAGAAGACTTTATAGGTATGCTTGACAGAGGATGCTGATCTCCACTCACGTTTTTGGATTTCACTGTCCTAGAAGGAGATGGAAAAGGTCCAAAATCAAGGAAGAGTGAACAAGCAGTACTCATTTCCATATACAATGTGTTCTCAGAGCTCACGACTTAAAAATAGACCTGTGTAAGGCAGAATCCTGAAAGCATGCTGAATCTTGACTCTGCATGTCTTGTGCCTGTCATCTGTTTAGAGACCAGTAAGAATAAAATAAACAGCCTAAGGGTAAGTGAAGCATAGAGATATTTATTAGGCCTTATTAAAAGAGCAGAGGCATCGTGAATTATGGAGTGGGGAGGATTTAGAACTTAGAGTTTAGGATCATCTTGAGGATTATCTAGGAATCCATTTGCAGAAGGATTTGAAGAAAGAAGGAGAATCACATTTGTCAAATACTAACCATGTTCCAGGCCCTGTGCTATGTCCTTTTACATCCACCTTCCTTTTAATTACCCATGAAAGTTTTTCTTTAAGAAGAGCAAGAAATAGGAAATGCTTCCTCCCCCCGCCCCTTCCTCACCCCCTTCCTTTGTTGGAAAATAATAGAAATTTGAATTATAGGTTTTAAGCACGGTGATTCTTAATCTAATTTCAATTAATACTTTAAAATAAAGTTAAGAAATTAACTCATCTCAATGTTAATTAAGAGAGAGGCTTTTGTGAGGATAATATTGACAGTTTCATGTGAACACATCAATCATAGAGATATTGGCTCTTTATTGGCTCTAGCATATCAAGTTTTGGGGCATGAGTGCAATTTGAAAAAGTGAGAAATAAAACAAGGACAAAGATTAGATCCATTGGGACCACCATTCATCGAAGATGAAATCTTTCTACGCTCCGACACTAGCAATCACATTAAGTCACAGTGTTCATGTTAGCTACTCCTCCTTTTTCGGGTCCCTCTATTATAAAATCTCTATCTCCTTCTCTCTCTCCCACCCCCCCATCCATATAAGCGTTTCTCTTCATGAAATTTACTAGGTAGAAAATCTCTGAACGAGGTGAAAAAGATTTTTATACCTCTCTCACCCAAATTCTAAGTGCCATTTTACAGTTATCTGTTTTCAAAGATTTGAAAATTTGTTCATAGTTTATTCCAGGCATAGACTTTGTATAGTCATGGAAACACAGGAATAATAAAGACCTTAAAAAAAGAAAGGAACTCAGACATATTCTTGTTTAAATTCTTATTTTACAGGTAAAGAAATGGAAACAAGAAAGTTGAAGGGGGTTATTAAAACAGCATCACTGAGATTCCAGGGTTTCTTTCACCATATCACAGTCGAGTTACTGCTTTAAGGGTCATTTTGGCAGAAACTCTACATATATCAGTGCTTTTACTTATTTTCTAGGTTGCATGGAATTGTGAAGCTTAAAATAATTTCAGATATAATCTAGCTCCAAACTTTTCACTTGGAGATGAGGACGTGAAGCCCTAGAGAGGTGAAATGTCCAGAGTCACATAGCTAGTGATTGGCAGATTTCTTAACTCTTAGGCCAAGTTCTTTTTGTACATTAGTTCCACAAAACAGGAGGACTGACGGAGCCCTTTCCAAGCACAAAATACTGTTAAGACAAGGATTTAAAAGTGTTACTTCAACAACATGGACTTATCACCAAAGCCTGCAACTAGGGATTAGCGGGGCTAATTTTACCTATTATTTATCAGTCCGGGACTAGCAGTTCCTCTTGGGATGTTTGGCCTTAGCATTGAGCTTTCTGCTTTATATCACAGTTACCCTGGGGCAAGCCAGACCACAGAGTCAAGTAACCTTCCTCAAGGTTATATATTAAGTCATCGAGGTGCTCTCGGTAAAGTCCCGCCCTAGGCCAAATGATAAAGCAAGTGTTTTATTTCAGTATCTCCTATTTTCCCCTCTGTGTTTTCTCTTTCCTTCCATTATTTTAGCATACCAGCCCTGGGATACTCTGCTGGAAGATGGGTTTATGTAAGAAAGGATAACAAAAGATTAAACATGGGTTTATGTAAGAAAGGAAAACCAGGAACTGGAGGGTCTAGCTTAGGTGTAAGTAGCAGGTCAATAGTAAGCCAAAACATACACATGAATTTGTGGCCAGTTTAAAACATTGCCAGAGTCTAGCTAGGTATCGAGGCAAATAGAGGGGCAAGGTATTCGTGAAAAGGTCCAGGAGGTATCCAGGAAGCAAATACACAATAAAAACTGAAGAGGTAAAACAAGGCAAACTGGGATAAGTGAACAGCACCAAGAAGTTTTGGAAAGTGGTAACTACCACTGGCTGAGACTCAGAAGTCATTACATGCTTTCTGTTAAGGCATGAAAAGGCTGTGCTGATGGTTAATTTGGGATTTACGGGTAGAAGTAGGTAGCAAATACTCTTGGCTGAGGTAGGCAGCGGGTAGTGGGGGAAAGAAGGCAGATCTAGACACAAGGCACTCAGTGTCCTCACATTCATTCATTCGCGGAACACGTGTTTCCTGAGTGCCTACTATATGCTGTGTACGGTGCTAGGTTCTTGATTTTTAGTGATGAATAAAACAAAGCCCTTGACCTCCTGAGGCTTTATTACTAATACAAACAATAGATACTAAATGTATAAATGTATAATGTGAAATTTAGTATCATAAGTGCTTTGCAGTGAAAGGAAAGAGAGTCGTGGTGATGGCGAGGGCGCTAGTCTAGGCTAGGTGGTCAGAGAAGGCTTTTCCGAGGCAGGATTTGAATAGACACATGAGCAGAGTGAATTAGAGGCCCTTTAAGTGTCTTTCATAAGGCGCTTTAACGCTCCGAATCTTGTCACCTCCTCTGCACATCGAAACGCTTCTAGTTTGTTGTCTATTAGTTATTTTACCTTGCTCTGTGATCTCTAGGATGACAAACAGCTAAACTGACTAGCTCTTCCATTTGATGGTATCTTTCAAACTAACTTAGATAGTGGTGGGTAATTCTTGGTACTTCCATTCTCCACAGATCATTAGGCCATAATCATAATTATCGCATAAAGGGAGCATGTAATTGATAAGCCAAAACAAGGATCGACAGTCCTAAGAGTTTGCTGGGATAAAATCAATCTAAGGCAGGCTGTTTCCTGACTTTTATATTGCTCCATCTACTGTCACTACTCAAGAAAGAGGAAAAGAACTGTATCAGTCAAGGTCTCCTCAGAAAAGCAGAAACCCCTTTGAATATCTAAAACAGGGAGCCTCATGCAAGCAAGTGCACCAGTGATGGAGAAGAGGAGATCGCCAAACCAAGCCCCCTGAGCACCTTCGGTGAACTAACTCAAAAGTTAGCCATGACTACCTCTCGTCGGGAAGGAGGTGGTGCTCACTGTACCTCAAGGGCTGAGACCACCTGGCCGGAGCTGGAATCACGGTGGGCCTGTCTGCTAGAAGCTGGGACCGTAAAGGAAACGTGGCTGCTGCCAGAGAAACCACTAAAGGCAGGGGCCGGGGAAGGGGAAGTGCACCGTGGATTCTCCCTGAATCCTTTGCTGTCTAACTTCCACAGTGCGTTCCGTGGGTCGAGCCTAGCCAGGCGGCATGGAAGCCTGGGGGCAACAGTGCGTTCCATGGGTCGAGCCTAGCCAGGTTCCATGGGTTGAGCCTAGCCAGGCGGAAGCCTGGGGGCGATAGCCTGCAGGGGGTCATCCCCTCCACAGACAGAGAAAAAGAGCTGGAGAAGGGCACGGAATAGATCCTGAAGGCTGGCAAGCTCAGGACCGTCAGAGCTGTAAAAATGTACTTAAATGTTCTTGAGTATCTACTATCTCCCCGAGAACTGCGTTAGGATCTGTCATAAACATATTCTCATTTAATGATCACAAAAAGCTTTCTTTGGAGGTAGAAATAATGATTACAATTTTAAAGATGAAAAAACTCAGGTCTAGAGGGTTTGTGGAATTTGTTCGTGGTCAGACACTAAGTATGGTGAAGTCAGGATTCAAACCCACTTCTGCTTAATTATTAACCTCCTGCTCTTTCCACTGTATTCTTGACCCCTTATGAGATTGGTGGTTGCGGTGGGGGTTGGGGGTGGAGGCAAGGGATGGGGGCGTGGAGGGGTGGGGGGGGGTCAT
>NW_006432227.1:646452-708708 GCF_000325575.1 Pteropus alecto | reverse complement strand
ATGGAGAAAAGGCACATCTCCTCCCTAACTACTCACTTTCTCTTTTTACCTCTCCTATGGTACCCAGGCCACTTCTGAGTTACATAGGCAGAATCTCTGTACTCCATCTTAAGGCTGGAATATATGAAAATATAATATTTGATTCGAGTTGAATGTCATTTTAGATATAATTGTTGAGGTTGGAAAAATGACTGTGTTGAAACAATCTCTCTTGGGTAGATTTAAATACTAAACTGCTGTCCTTTTCTGTACTGCAAAGGTGAGCACAGATGCCTATGCTTACATTTTCAGAGACCAAGACTGACTTTTGAGTGCGTGTGTGGGGGGTGGTGGCGGGGGTGGTGGTGGTGTTTGCTCCAGGCAATGAGGTAAGAGACTAAAAGCGTGAGGGTGAGGCTTTTTCTCCCTAGATCTCAGGTGGAGCTTCTAGGTTGACAGCAAAATCCTCCTTTCATTTATAAATGGACTGTATTTGCTCTGGAAGCATCTGAGAGGATAAATATGGGATCCCGCAGAAGCCACAATGTTATTTTTGCAGTGTCTTTTCTCATTATAACTTCAGTTCAAGTCCCTTCTTTTTTTTCCCCCTCAATCTCTGTTTTTTTGGGGGAGGGGGAGGGAGGTTTGTTTCTCATGTGTGAATACGCGCACATGTATGATTGTGCATATGAATACACACAGCTAGAAGTGTTTGTTTCTAATTGAGAATCCTAAAAAAATCAATAGGTAGACCCTCTGAATAACCTTTTCCTGACATAAGAAGTTTACAGCATTACTTTTCCATATTTTTTCCTCTGTAGGTGAGATTATCCTGAAATGTGGTTTAAATGTGGTCAAAATTGGAAAAATATGGAACTCTAAAGAATGTGCGCATTAAATAATGACTATGTGGTATTAGGTAAATATACTTTTAATTATTTTATAAGACATTTGATAGCAAGTGTCATTTTGGCATTTATAAAAGGCATACTAATTTTTACCCTAAGAAATAGAAGAATATAATTAAGATCTGGGTAAAGAAGCTCATCCTTAGTTTAAGTTTAAGGCAAAATTCCACCATTCCACCTTACTATGTGATGCTTGACGTACTCTTCAGTGGTAGGGAGGACAATGCAGCTGCACCCCACCCCCCAGTGTGCTTATATCCTGATCCCTGAAACCGGTGAATATGTTGGGTTCCATGGCAAGGGGGTATTAAGGTTGCAGATGGATATAAGATGGCTAATCAGCTGACCTTATAATACGGAGCTTACCTTGGATTGCCTGGGTGAGCCTGCTGTAATCACCAGGCCCCTTATATGTGGATGAGGAAGGCAGAAGACTCAGTGTCAGAATGGCACGGTGTGGAGAGACCTGACTGCCATGTCGTTGCTGGCTTTGAGGATGGAAGGGCACCAGCCAAGGAATGTGGGAAGGGTGAGAAAACAGACTGCCTCTCAGAGCCTCCAGGAAGAAACGCAGCTGTGCCGACGCCTTGACTTGAGCGTAGTGAGGTTCAGGCTGGGTTTCCCACCCGCAGAAATGCAAGATAATAAATTTGTGTTGTTCAAATACCACCAAGTTTGTAGTAATTTTTTACAGCACCTACAGAAAAGTAATACACCTTCTAACTCAGGTTATGCCCATAGAAAATCAAAAGAAACCTAAACGATAACAATGTTAGTATATTAATTAGGGTAAGTGATATTAGTTACTACGACAACAACAATAACGAAAAACTAAAAATCATATGGCTTAATATAATTGAAATGTATTACTTAAACCATGGAACTCAGATGTTCTGGTCTGCTCACCTCCCATATAGTCAATCAAGGTTCAGTTTTTTTCCGTCTGTGGCTCCAACTTTCTCGAAGGCCTAGCTCACTGAAGATGCTCCTGGCTTGTTTGGCTTTCCACTTCTCCATCACTGGTGTAACTACTTTCCCGCATTAGGCTCCCCGTTTTACATACTCAAAGTGGTTTCTGTTTTCCTGGGGAGACCTCGACTGATACAGTTCCATTCACTGGCATATGTGGAAAGAGAAAGTGTGTGGAGAATTATGAGGAAGGATTTCATGAGCCTGATCTGGAAATGGCCTATTTCTTCCACTCGTATTCCGTGGCTGGCGCTCAGGTTAACGGGCACACCTAACTGCAGGGACGTCATGACATGCAGTCTAGCAATGCATCCTTGAGGAAAAGGAACTTGGAATTTGACTAACATGCGGCGGTCCCAGCCACAAACGGGCAAGTCCATCTTTTGATAAAATATAAGAATAGGGGTAAGGAAGAATAATTAACAAAGTCTAATATGAAGCATAAACCATTAAATAATAGTGAAAAGTATCACAGATAAGCAGCTATCAGATCTGGTTT
Source organism: Pteropus alecto (assembly GCF_000325575.1). NCBI lineage: Eukaryota > Metazoa > Chordata > Mammalia > Chiroptera > Pteropodidae > Pteropus > Pteropus alecto. The sequence goes on along the minus strand of NW_006432227.1, from coordinate 706,353 downwards.
TAAACACTTGCTAGCTCATTAAATCACTGTATGATTTTTGTATGTCACTGAATGTCTCTTGGTCTCAGTTTTCTCATCTTAAATACAGAAATAAAAATCTGTGCTGTCTCAAACTTTTTCTTTTTGTTCCAGCTTTTTCTAATTTTTAGGTTTTTACTGAAGAATAACATACAATAAGTTTATTTGCTTGTTTGCATGTGCATGTCTAGAGAGTGTTTCTAATTTGCCCAAATTGACTAGTTTAGGTATGAAGGCACAGTTTCTTTTTATTAGGTTGGACCATATAAAATAGTCATTTTTCATTTTTGTAGCTTAAATATGGCCAAATAACAGCAATTACATGTAGTTCCACTTCATATATTACATTAAGATAACATTGTGACTCCTTTCACATAAACCCCAAATAAATTAGGAGACTATTTCTGACGACTCTGTTTCCCCTATTATTCCTCACCACGGTATCCTATTTATTTTCCTCCTAGAATTTTGCAATTTCTAATTTATATGTTTGTTTGCTTGTTTAATATCTCTTTCTGGAAGACTGTAAACTTCACAAAGGCAGATACTTTACTTCATTCACCACTGTATATTCAAAGTCTGGTACAGAGTCCTGAATTACAGACTCAATGTGAAAATGGAGTTCCTTCAAGTTACACAAGGAGTCTAACTGAGGTGACAATATCATGCAGCTTTTAGATCTCATTGGAAATAAATTTCTATGTATATTTTAGGTAATTTTTATCAGTTTTATTTTAATTTTTATAAAATCCAGACTTGCTTCAATATTACCCCTGAGTTGTATATTTGGGAAAGACGTGGAGATGACTTAACTTTTCTTTACTCAAACTCTACCAGACTGGCACAAATCTGTTGCATTTCTAACCTGCCTAGAGGAAAATTCTATACTTAGCTTTTGACACCAATTCTGATGTGTTTACCGTGTATCAGCCTTCACTGTCAGGACTTTCCTCCTTCTAATTTAAACTCCTGTGCTTAGCTTTGTTTCTTCTTGTGAAGTGAAAAGAGCAAATGGCTCTCATCTTTTGGGTGAGGATTCTTCAAAGCTCAGAAAGCCATCTTTCAATCATCACTAGTCCTCATTGTCCCATGCTCATGTGGTTTAGAGATGTTTTAAATTAATCTCTAAAAGTCCACCCTCTCCAGGCAAAACTGCAGCAAAACAGCAATCCTGATGTTGATGTGCATGTTAAAACGTTGGTCCGACTCAAAGAGTTGGAAAGTAATTTACTATGGGGGATAAACTCTGTGAAAACCCTTCCATGATCAAAATAAGAGATGAAAAAGAAGAATATCTTTGGGCCCCAGGGAGAATTAGATTTGATGGTATCTGGTGCAACCTGCAAATGTGAATATTTATAAGGGCAACAACAGGAACGGAATACAGCAGCCCTGAGAGAACTGCACTTTAAAATGTTCCTTCCTGTTTGGCGTGAATCCAGTGAAAAATAATAAGACACCAAGTATATATTTGATTTATATCAAGTTCCTGCTTCTTTCTGAAGTTCATTTTGTTCCCTTTTTAACGTATGTATTCTCTGGCTGCTGTTGCCACAATGGATGCTTCTGCTCGTCAGGCAAATGTCAAGCACCGACTAGCCAAAGTAAAGAGAAAGGACAGACCTGCGAACCTTACGTCTCTAGGACTCAGTAGGGCCTGTGAAAACATTTACAAGAAGAGACTGCCTGCCACTAATTTCAGAAAAGGTGACGATAATGTTTTCTGCTATCAGATACAACGTCATGGAGACATGGAGTGTTGGGTGCAAGGATAAAATCAGGAAGATGGAAGTCCCCCTGGGAGGTGCAGCAGCAATGAGGGCAGCGTGCAGAGCAGCCCTAGCAACGGGAAGGAGATGGAATAATACCACGTTTGTTCAAGAAGAAATGAGCTTTCTTGATGCATCTTTCTCAAAATGCTTCTTTTCATCGTCTGAAACACTACCTTCTCCTAGGTAGTAGGTTCTCCTCTCTACTCTGTTTTAATCTATAGCCAATCTTCCACCTTCAGCCCCCTAACTGAGAGCCTTCCCTAGGGCCCCATCCTCACCGCTCTCCTATGATCTGTTTGATTTTCACTCCTGGAATGAACTACACTCTAGTCTCTACCTATCACATAAATTTAGAACCTTGTATTTATAATTGCCATCTAGAATTCTACATTGAGATATACATTGTAATAGATTGTACGTTTGACTGAACTTCATAGGAATAAGCTACTCCTCTATTCAAGTAGGGAAGAACAAACAAAATATATTGGTAAAGATTTATGCCTCAGGGTAGATGTTCTTGTATCTTTTATAGAATCTAAATATAGGTAGAATATTCTGTTTACAGGGAATCGTCAGCAAAAATTATTGACATATATCCATATGAATTAATGTGAGCAAAACTTTATATAGCAGATCATAGGGGCTAGTTATTAATATTTTTACAAGTTAGTCAAGGTCACTCGTATTGGATTGATGAGTGACAAAGAGAAAGTAGGATTCCTTGACTTCCATTTTATTTCTATTATCTTGAGAGTTTGTCTTGACTCCAGGGCAAGGAAGCTGTGCCTTTAATATTCCTGTAGCAGTCAGTCACTGGCTGAGGGCTGCCTGGGGGACTTCTGGCTCCCTGCCTGTGTGGGCAAAGTCTCAGGAGCATTCTAGTCACCTTCCAAAGAAAGTCACTGGTGCGAGCTGGAAGCGGAGCACACAGAGGCCCGGGAAGGGTCACACAGAAATGGTAGGCAGCACACTGGTAGTATCCACTAAGCAAAAACTTAATTTCTCATAAAACATAGTATTAATATAAGTCACTTCTGTTTCTAGAAGATTCCAGTAAACGTCGACATACATGGGTTTCCAGAGTGACATCGTCACTGCTCAAGTCTCACCTTTACCACTGCTTTAAAAGATGCTCCAGTGGGACTACTCTCGCCACCTTCCTCAGCTGTGTAGCTCCACCATTTCACCTGGTAACAAGGATGACATGAGGATGGCTGACTGAGGAACAGTTGGGGCAAAAGATATCGTGTTGGACGGATTTTTGGCAACCGGAGGCCGGGAGAGTCCTCCTTTCCCTTCTGCTCACAGGACACTAATTTCTAGCTGTGGCTTTGTGATACTACAAGAAGCTGACAGTGATTGTGAGAGAGGCCAGAGACAGTCTCAAGAAAAAATATATGAATCTACTTTTGTGTAAAAAGGTTAGTAAGAGATATGATGGAAGAGAAATAGACTATTAAAAAATTCTAAAACAAAAAAAAACTTAAATGCATCAGTAATATTGCCCTTCAAAATAGCACTTTGAGGATTTGCTCCCTTATTCCAGCATAGTGGTCATCATTCAACTGCCTCCTGGGACAGCTATGAGCCAGATAAGATAATCAATATTTTTACTTTAAGGTTACACCTTGATTTAGTCACAGAAATGTGAAACACAACTTAGTAAGCTGTTTTGCTTATCAGATTTCACTCAAAATGGCTTTTGTTTACAAAAAATTTTTTAAAAACCACCCTCAAAGAATGAAAAATCTCCACCACTGAAAGCATTATGTAGATAAATAAGGCACGAAAATAAGAGCTACTTGGATATTTCATGTGAATGTGGCTTTTTTTGCCCACATTATGTAGATCATTTATTGTTTTCTTTTGTATAGCACAGTGTGTTCTGACTTTGTCTTGGTTAGTGTCTCTTAGCAGGTTTTAAAATTTTTCCATATTTTGCGTGTTTAAAAAAATAATCACGTACATCATATAGCATAGAGGCCCAAATCCTTTTGGAGCATTACAGAAGCACAAATCAAAGTTCCTCCAAAGTCCCTGCTTTCATGTTTATGGAGGTATAACATTGGACTTGGATTCCTGGAGCCTAATAACTAAAATAAGGAACAGATTAACTGAGGGTCAACTGTATTCTTTTCATTCATGATTGTTTTACAGTAAAATCTATTGTGAGTTGAAGAAGATTTACACTATGCGGTACTTAATACCATTTTGTGGTATTTGTACAATTTACATGAGAACACGCATACGTTTTAAAATGTTAAAAATAGTTAAGCCTCGATGGTGTCTGCCCCCGTCTCATAAAAGGAAAGGGACAGAAACGAAGAGGCAAATAAACCCAAGATGGCTTTGTGGTTTTGTGACACCATTAGTAGAAGGATTTTCTCAGGGTTGCGAGTAAAGAACATGGGGAGGTTTGCAAGATAGAAGTAATTTTATTCCATTTCTGCTACCGGATTTCTAAGAATCTTAATCACAGTTTGGGGAAACAGAAATTTTCATTTGACTAAAGAAATTTTCATTTGACTAAAGAACTACGATATAGCAGCACAAAACATTTCAGAATCATAATAGTGAAATACTTTCTACTGACTTCAAGAACAGTCATTCTCATCTACAGCCATACCACCCTGAACAAGCCTGATCCCATCCGATCTCAGAAGCTAAGCAAGGTCAGGCCTGGTTAGTACTTGGATGGGAGACCACCTAGGAAGACCAGGTGCTGTAGGTGTAAAAAATAAAAAATAAGGGATTATAAACTGTCAAAGTCCTTGCAATCTGTAAAGTCAACCAAGGGTTTTATTATTAATAATAATAATAATAATAAAAGAACAGTCATTCTTGAATTCTTCCTAAATGAGGCAGTTATATTTCATATTAAAATATATACTCTAGAGAAGGAGACTCTAAAGTGTATTAGGTAATGCATTTCAATCAAAGACAACTAAAATGTAAACCTAAGCCATTTATGCTTTTATTAAAACCTATTTCTATTTTTGCTTTTGTTATTAATGGAATTGATAATGAGGATTCACTGTCTTCTGAAAAATTCTCCGACTTAAAAAAATGTTTTCTTAAAGTTATTCTTCAGTTTTCTTATCTCCAGGCTTAATAGGCTTAGTACTTTAACCTTATCCTTCAGGTGTAATTTTCTCACTCTTTTAAGTCTTTTCAATTCTTTTCCAAGCTTCATTCATCTTAAAGTAGACCTGGTTTTAGTTAATATGCTCAAAATTGTTGTTAACAAATAAAGAATTGACATTACTTTTCCTTCTCCAACTCCTGATAGCATTATCTAGAAGGTTTAAGAAGTGCATTGTGTAAGCAGGGACTAAAGTCACAATTGTGGTTTCATCTGTATTATGTCAAATAAAAAAACGCAGTACATGGCTTTGCAGAAACAAGAGGGCCTTGAGGAAGAAAGGAAGGACAAAGACAGAGTTGTCAGAAGAACCTAAATGTAAGAGGATAGATGTTCTACTTTTATTTTCACTGGTGGAGCCGAGGCTCTGAAAAGTTAATGCGAGACATTAGAGCATGTTTTTGTACGGATGGAAGCATTCCATAATAACAGAAGCAAAGTGATTGAGGAGGTGAGAAGGTATGGGATCCAGCTGTGGAGATTGGATTTTGGTACACCAGTGATACTAAATACAATATAGCTGAAGAGATGCAGAGCGGGAACTGAATGCAGTCGTAATTAGGTAGAATTGATGGTGGAAAGCCAATGGTGGCTGCTTCAATTGCCTCTGTAAACGTCATCACTGAGAACGATGAGAAAGCTGGGGAGTAGAAGAATTGAGGGTAGAGGAAAAATATGAACTAGTAATTTAGGAGAATAGGAACATGAATAAACTAGGCATGTATGGTAGGATAGTCCACTTGAGGTTAGTGGCCATGAGTTTAAAGTGAGATCAATTAACACAGTTGTGTTCTTGGGTGGTCAGGGAACTCTCAATTTTAGCTGTTAATGCTTTTCATTATTATCGTTTGGGAGATATTTCTCTTTGCCCATTGGCTGTTTGGATAACCTCTGGCCTTGGAGAGGGAATGTCCAAGCCTGTTGCTGCCTGGAATCACAACCTTGAACAGTATCACAGCTGATAAGATATAACAGAAACAGGAGGAGGTGCCTGGAGAAGAGAGAGGCGGTTTTCTCTTAGCTGGAGTTTGCTCCCTAAAAGCTGAAGATAAGAGCTTCAGGGAGGCCAGGTTACAGGTCAAGAAGCAGGAAGGAAGGGTCTTAGGATGAAAAGCCAACCTCATCTTACCCTAGACAGCAAGTCTCCATTCTATTGTTGATTCTGGGAGTAAAATGGTTTCCTTGGTTACTGGAGCCTGTTTATTCAGTCAGGCCAAAGAAGCAAGTATGTTCATGCCATGTAAGCATACACGCTTTACTTAACACCTTCGATATCGTCACATTTTCTTGGAACTTCTTCCATCTGGCTGTATTATTAATCTGCTCTTTTTCCCCCAGGCTGTTTGTTTTCTTGTCATTGGGGGTTCTCTAAGGCCCATCTTTGGTTCTTTCCTATGATCTGTTTAGACTGTCGCTCCTAAAACGATGAACCATTCTCTTGGTTCTAGCTCTCCCCTAGGTTCCCACCTTATGTTTCCAAGTAGCATTTAGACATATCTATAGAGATTTTGTCCAAAATCAAAATCTTTATAGTTCCTCTGTCCGGGCTCCCTACACTAGATTATAGAACTACCATTCTTACAAAATTCCAAACTGGGAACTCTTCAATAACATGACTTCGTACTTTTCTTTCTCCGCCATGTCCAGTCTACCCCCAAGTCCTGCCTATTGCATTCATGCAATGTCATTTTCCTCCATCCCCTTTGCTATTCTCCTTACGACCTCCAGCACCTCTCTCAAGGACTGCTGCACAGCTTCCTACCCTGTCTCCTCAGCTCTAGCCTCTCTGCTCTATGCCTTCACACTACCACCCATGGCATTCCACTGCTGCCGAGTAAAGCCCCACCTCCTTTACCCGGCACATATGCTTTTCAGGCATCTGTCTCTAGTCTTTCCAGCCTGATTTTATATAACACATATATCCTTGCCACATTAGTGGCACAACAAACTACACCTCTGTCTAAGCATGCCGTGTTCTCTTTCTTTCACATCTTTTCTCATGCTATTGCTTCCACAATCATTTTTTTCTTCTCTCAACCCTTTTCCAGTTAAATATTCCTAACCCCATATGTAAACTGTGGATGGCATTGCCACATATTGTTTCTACCTATAGCTATAATATAAATATATAAAATGTGTAAAACACTAGCTTAAAAAGATTATGTATATAATTACATGGACACACACATACATGTAATGTTTTCAAGTCGATTATGTTTTAGTGTTCTAATGTGAAAGAAATACCAGCACACTGAAGAAAATTAGGGAGATACAGATAGGAAAGAGAAAGCTATAGTCCATGGAACACTCAACACAATACAAGCACAGGTAGGATATTAGTAAATTTCTTTTTTAGATGTTTCCAGTCGAAAGCATCATGTCCAGCTTTCCCTCTGGTTTCCAGCACCGCGTTGACTGCATAAAAATCACCCCATTCATCAGGTGATTTTTGATTTGAACTCTTAGGGAACACAAAATTGTGTTCTCTTATTAGTACTCTGATATTATCATTTAATAAAAGGACTAAATCATTTTTGTCCAAAGCAATCAAATTAAAACAATAAAATCCACAAAAGATTAATTTGTCAAAAGCCTGAAAGCTTGGCTTTCTCACCTTTCTCCAAGAAGACATTTTTAACTACTGTGTTAGTCTGTTAGTACGCCATAACAAAACAACACAGACGGGGGTGCTTAAACAACAGAAATTCATTTTCTCACAGTTCTGGAGGCTGGAAGTCCAAGATCAAGGTGTTAGCAGGTTTGGTTTCTCTGGAGGCCTCTCTCCTTGGCTTGTAGACAGTGCTTTCTTGCTATGTCCTCACATAGCCTTTCCTCTCTGTGCATGTATCTCTGGTGTTTCTCTTCTTATAAGGACACCAGTTATGTTGGATTAGGGCCCCATCCTTATTACCTTATTTAACCTTAATTACCTCCTTAAATATAGTCATGCTGGGGGTTAGGGTTTCAACATATGAATTTTAAGGGGGATATAATTCAGTTCATAGCACCTATAGAAAACTTTTACCTGGTCCTTCAATACATGACAAAATATACTGATAGGAATTATCATATTTTTCTTTGCTCTGCTAACAATAGAGGATTTGGAATAAGAAAATGTAAAGTGTTGCCAGGAGTTTATATTAAGTGTCAAATTAAAAAATTCTGAAAGATTTCATGTGGCTGAATATTCACATTGAAATTTTGCTTCAAGTAAAATTGTGAAAACTTTAAAATTCTGTTTTCAACAAAAGTAATATCGAAGAATTCCAGTTACATTAACCGAATTGGTTCCCAACTCACATTGACATGAAAGGAAGGCAGAGTCGGGTCTGGTGGTGTGGCAGCTGCAGTCACAGCTTCGCCCATCCAGTTTCCAATCCATCTGGAAGAGCAATATCTCCTTTCCAAGAGATAATTTTATACTGGATTGAACACAGACAGCAAATCCTGTTCTGATATGTGTAAGGCGTTAACATTTCCAAAAGAAAGTCATGGTGTGTTCTTTCCTGGGGTCACCAAACAGCTCCGAATACGCAGGGGTCTGTTCACTTTTCCTCCGATTTCTAAAGAGTAAGGAAAGTGTTCCACATAAGAGGATTAGTAGATATACTATGCCATCATAATTGGAGGTTATGATTATGAAGAAGAGAAGCATATACTGCTTGTCACTGGGAGGAGGAAGCCAGCCAAGAATCCTGATAACAAAAGCTCTCAAGAGGTCAGAGAACAAACACCCAGGTGATCACACTGGAAGAATAAATTTTACAATACAGCATTTGGTTCTTATACTTGTCAGTTTGCTCTGTGAATGCCCTCAGGCTGGAAGCTTGCTGTTGGAAGAGTGCCATAGAGATGACATCAGGGAGGAGCAAATAAAGCCTGGAGCAATAATCAACTGTTCATCACTGGCCAGTCTTCAGCATATAGAAAACGTCTATATTTCAGAGGCCTGCTATATTTTTTAGCACTATGGAATTTGCTTGGAAAGTAAAATAATGGTGCTTACAATAAAGGCAGCCAAATTAGTGCACATACAATTGCTATGGGATAAGGACAGGAATGTTATTAAACTTCACAGAAGTCTTCAAATCTCATTTTACAGTTTCGAAAGCTCTTACTGTCAAAAATATTCCATGAATTAAAAAAATACAAATGCATAGAACATTGTTTCCTGCCAGCTCTCTTATAGAGGTGCTAATGAGCAATAAAATGGTCACCAAGCAGGAATTCAAATATTTAAGTGCCTACCATGTTTTAGGCACTTTTTTAAATACTGAGGACACAATGGCAAGCAAAAGCTGCTGGTCCCCTCACTTGTCATTATACCATTATTGAAGAAACTAGACTTTCACTGCATTTGAAAATAAATCTGACACAAAGGTCAAAGAAGAGAACACAACAGAAATTGGAAAAGATTTAGAACTGATTGTTAATGAATATACAAGAACTTGAGGGATACAGCTAAAGTAGTACTTGAGAGAAAACACATGGACTTAAAATGCACATGTTGGAAACGAAGAAAGGCACTAAACTTCACCAGTTATCGGGCAGATGAAATAAATCTAAAACCACAATGAGATACACAACACCCTCACCAGAATATCCAAAATAAAAAGAGGATAGTATTGATGTTGGTGAGAATAAGGAGTAACTTGAATTCTCGCACATTGTTGGTGGAAGTCTGACTTGTTATAAATGTTCTGGCAAACTGTTTGGCAGCACCCACTCAAACTGGTGCTGTAGTCATCGGCCAGACGTTCATAGCCCATTTCTCACTCTCTGCTTTACCATACCAAACTTTAGTTAGGCCTCTCTCCTCCCAGCAGGCCCCTAAACTTTGGCTCACCCCCAAGTTTAAATAAGCACTAGAGCACTAAGGGTCAGAACATCCCTCTTTGACAGCTCATTCTGAAAACTGGTCAACCACATAGAAAAATACTTCCTGTTAAAGCACCTGATTTGCCAGCTGCTCATCCTCACCTTGTGCCTGCCTCCTCCATAAAGTCCCTACTGGTCCTTCTCCCTTCTCCCTCGTTATATAAAAAAAAGCCTTTTTCTGTTTTATTTTGAGACAGATTTCTGAGATGGGTACATTGTCCCTATTGCAATAATCTTTTTGGATACAGTCTTTCCTTATCTAAATCCCGCTTTGTTCATTTGTTATCATACAGTGGAACACTATTTAGAAATAAGAATAAGTGAGCCAAAGCTATATGATACAGCGATGTAGATGAATCTCACACGTATAACGTAGAGCAAAAAAGCAAGACCTAAATGACCATATACTGTATAATTTCATTTTTATAAAGTTCAAAACAGGAAAACTAATCTATGTTGATGAAAGTCAGGGTAGCGGTCCTCTCTTGGGAGGCGGTTGCTAGGATGGGATGAAGGGAAAGCTGCTAGGGTGCTGATAATATTCTGTTTCTTGATCTGGATGCTCATTAAATGGAATGCGTTTAGTATATAAGGTTTCATATAGTGATAGATTTATAATTTGGGAAATTTTCTATGTGTTTTACTTTAAATAAAAATTTACTTAAAATTGAATCATTTAGAATCACAATTGATATTTCTCAAGCAAGCTTTATGAAGTAAAGACAAAATGGCCTTAATGCTTTCTAACTAGCAAATGAATATTTATCATTTATATGTGTGACTTAAATAGTGATGGAGTTAGAGAATAAAATAAATTAGCTCACAGACAAGTTAACTGTCAAGATGCTGGAGTGTTCATTACCATGTAAGGGACTAAATTTAATTTCCTAAGTATAGTCTAACTAATAGATAAAAAATTTGCAAGTATTAATTTTTGTAACAGTCACAGCTTTTTTATATTCTATGGAAAAATGAAGTTAATCGAAGATTATCGTGAGAAATCTTATTATCAGAAAAAGAGAGGAATTAGAAACAATTTCATAATGACAAAATATGACAGTACAGTTATGTATATATTTAACTTAAACAAGAACTTCTGGTTACCTGTTGTTAGTGTTTTATGGTCACAGCAATATAAATATCCTCTGATCTTTATTTTCTTATTTTGTATAGTAACAAAGATTAACTAGTTCAGTTATATTTTCAAGAGACCTGTCTTAATAGTCTTATTCCTTATCAAAATTTCTTATTAAATAATGTTTTGACTTACGACTTAAACTTTTGGTCATAATTTTAACCAAGGCTTTACAAACACATAAGGCTTATAATTATCCATTTCCATACATTCCTGTAGAAGTATCAGATGTAATTAAATAAGTCATTATAAAAATTAACTTAATTACAAACTATGATGGATGCTATAAAGGAAAAGTATACAAGTGCTATAAAAACATATAACTGGGGATTGCATTAGTATTTAAAAAATTATTTCAGCTTTCATGTGAAGATTTGATTGTTAAGTGGAGAAAAATAAATGAAGGAAGATGAATCGGGAAGCTTTGACAGCTGTGTGGGCAGGAGATGATGATAACTCGCAGAAAGTTTTGGCATTGGACATGGAAAGAGTAGACAAATTTGAGGCACTTGGGAGGTAGAAATCTTTCATCATACCTCATACTGTAGCTACGTAAAACTCTTTCCAGGTTCCAGGATACACTGGCTTTGTTTTGCTTTGTACCTGTTTCTTCCCTGGATCATCTTTTTGTTTGTTTGTTTTTAATGTTTCATCTATCTATATCCCACTCATTCTTCACAACTTTGCTCTTCCATGCACTCCCTTGGCTCCCTGTTTTTGCCACTGCTGTCTCACTCATCACAATGACTTTTAGTCATCTGCTTCTTTACTGGTCTCTCTGCTGGACTGTAAGCTACTTGAGATCAGTGTTAATTGAGGTCTACTTTGTTTCTTTCACCCCAGGGCTATGGCCATGACTGGACCAGAGCAGAAAATAAGTACTTATTAAATTACTAAATGAAAAATAGATTCTTTTATCATTTAAATGATGACACTTAAACTGTTCTTTCACTTAAAATGAGAGAGTAAAACCAGTTTAAAGCTGATACCAATTCCTGGACATGTTAATTTTTTCAGAGGTGAGGAGGCTATAATTGAGATGGGGAGAGAGCAACACACTAATGATTATGATGAGATAATGGACAAAGACAACCAGAGTGACTGGCCAGTGCGCCTTAATGCCTGAGCCATGTGATTGATGATGGAATTTGGCAGCCGTGTCACAAGTCCTGTCCCTCTCTCAACAATCTCCAAAATTCAAGGCTACCTCCAAAGAGAAACATCTAGCCTTCTCCCTGCCACTGAGGTATTTTTGTAGTCACTCACACCACTCCTCTCCTCTTGGTGGTATAGCCTACACAGATTGTTTGCTCAAGGTAACGAATCTGTTTCTTTTCTTAAACCTTAAAACACACACACACACACTCACACACACACACACACACACTGCACTAGTCCTGAATAATCAGCATTTTTAGCTAGTTCCCTCTATCCTTACCTCTTGATCTGAAGGCTTTAATCTTTTGATTTGAAAACACTTTAAAAAGTAGAGTAGATTTTTTCCATGGAAAAGGGCAGGATAGTCTGTGTGAGATGGGTGAGGATATTTGGGGTGAACCTGGAAGAAATCTAATAAGTGTGAAACTCAACATATATCCAATATACAATAATACTATATTAAAGGTATAACTGTGATTTGTGTTATTAACTAGGTATCTAGTGTTTTACCCTCATGAAGTGATTTGTGTTATTAACTAGGTATCTAGTGTTTTACCCTCATGAAGTCTACTTAAAAGGAGAGACGGGTTCGAGTTAACTATTATTTAAATGCTTCCTTTGAGATATCAGTATCCTCATTTTATATTTAGTACATGCAAGCTTAATTTTTACTTTAAATTTTGTCATAATATTACCAGGTAGATGTTAAGGTCCTTTGAGTCTGAATAGCCAGACTTTTAGCTACTCCTATTTGCCTCTGGCCCTGGGCTGTATGCGTCTGTGCAATCAGATCAGACTGGGGAGATGGGCTGATTATTATTAATAGCTTCCATTTAATTGAGCATTAAAGCTATATGCCAGGCAATATTATTAATAGTTTCACATATATTTTATTTACTCATTACAACAAATCTGTGAGAAAGCTATTATTATCATTTCAATTTTACTGATTAGACAACCGAGGCTTGAGTAAGTTAACTAATTTCCCCAAAGTTACATATACAGCCAGCAAATGGTGGAGCCTGGATACAGTCCAATATTACTAATTTCAAAGTCAGGTAGTTCTTGTAACCACTGTTGATTCTGCCCTCCAAGCTGCCTTCCAGATTTAGATCTGGGTAGAGAAAAACAGAACACCAAACTGCATGCGTGTATAGGGGAGCAAGGAGAGAGAAAGAGATGTTGGGGTATTTGTTTATGTTGGGGTATTGGTTTATATAAGGCCTGTCCTTGGCATGGTCCCAACAAGTTCCTCTTCATTTATATTTGATGCTCTGGATGAGTTTAAAATCTTAAAATCTCAAAGATGACCAAATTACCAAAGACACAGAAATAATCTGAGAATCATGAAAGAATATCCTTCAGTAGAAAGGAATAGGAACTAACAGCATGTGAAAAGTCATAAAATTGATTTACAACAAAAAGAAGTTTTAAAAAAATTAAGTGGCCTTTTTGTCCTCAATGAAATGAAATAGATGAGGTTTCTCTGTGAAATAAGACAAGGCCAAAATGAAATGGAGACTAACAGAACGAAAAACCTCATGAGATAACATTTTCAACGATGGCCAGAAAAAGACTCGAAACTGAAGAAAATTGAATCAGTAATTTATAGAAAAGTTTAGAAAATTATTCTGAAAGTAAACAAGAGTAATACAAAACTGAAAAATGAGAAAGAAGATAACCATCATTGTGGAGAGACCACAAAATTTCAATCTGTGAAGTTATACAAAATATCCTCTTATTATATACTAAATGAGTATAGAAGATGTAATGATATCACCATTTTCAATCCTGACATTACTAATTTGTGCTTTAATTTGTTCTTAATAAGTTTGACCCACAGTTTATTCATTTTCAAAGAATCAATTTTGACTTTGTTGATCCTATGTTAGTTTTCTGTTCCATCAATTTCTGCTCTTTTTATTAGTTCTTTCCTCTACTTTTGAGGGGTTTAAGTTGCTATTCTTTTACTAAATTCTTGAGATGGATTCTTAGATCATTGATTTTCAGCCTTTGTTCTTGCCTAATAAATGCATTTAAGGCTATATATTTCTCTCCAAAGTATGACTTTAATGGAATTCCACACATATTTTCACTAGCATTAGTCTTTTCAAAATATTTTCTAATTTCCACTGTGATCTCTTCTTTGACTCAGAGGTTATTTAGAGGATATATTTTATATTTTACAAACATATGGGAATGTTCTGGTTATCTTTTTATTATACATTGATCCGTGGTCATTTAATATATTCTGTGTGATGTCACATTTTTTTGAAATTTGTTGAGTTGCTTTATGGTTTGCATTTTTGAAAAATTTTCATGTATATTTGGAAAGAATGTGTGGTTTGTAGTTGCTGGGTATTCAACTCCATACATTTTAACTGGGCTGTTCAAATATTTTATGTCACTTTTTGTCTGCTTATTGTATCAGTTATATAGAAGTATTTAAAAACTTTTCCAGCATGAATGTACATTTGCCTATTGCTTTTTATGATTCCATCGATTTTGTTTTATATGTTTTCAGGCTACATTATTAGGTAATAAAAATATATAATTATTGTATCTATCTATTAAACACTTTTCCCATACTGTCTCTTTTTTGCCTTAAAGTATATTTGTTTCTCATATTAATGTAGCTATACCAGCTTTCTTTTGGTTAGTGTATTAGTTATTTATTGGTAACAAAGCACCCCCCAAACATAGTGACTTAAAACAACAAATATTTATTGTTTCTAATAGTTTAAGGAAGTCAGGAATATAGGAGCAGCTTAGTCCCTTATAAGGTTTCAGTCAAGATGTCAAGTGGAGCTGCAACTTGGTGAGAAATTTAAATGGGGTTGAACAACCCACTTTCAAGATGGCTCACTCACATGGCTACTGGCCAGATGCTTCAGTTTCTTATTGGCTGTTGATAGGAAGCTTGGTTCCTCATTACATGGACCTCTTCATAAGGCTACCTGAGTGTCTTTCTGATACGAAAGCTAGCTTCCCACAGAGCAAGCGATCCATGGAAGAGAAGTCAAGGAGGAAGCCACAGTGTACTTTTACCACCTCCTCTCAGGGGTCACACATATTTGCTTTTGCCACATTCTATTCATTAGAAGTGAGTCACTAAGTGCCACCTCGAGATGAGAGGAAAAGGGCTTTACCTTTGAAAGAAGTATAAAAGAATTTGTGGGCCTATTTTAAAACCACAATTAGTATTTACAGAGTATATTTTTTTCATACTTTTACTTCCAGACCTTATGTTTCCTTATATTTTAGATTTAGCCCCTAGTAAGTAGAATGTACATAAATCGTATGCCACTCTGTCAATCTTTATCTTTTAATTGGAGTATTTAGTCCATTTGTTTAATGTTATCATTGAGTTTAAAAGGTTGAGTTTAAATCTGCTGTACTGTTACTTAATTTCTGTTGGTCCCCCTGTGTGTGTTCCTTTTCTCATCTTTCTTACTTTGAGATTAAAATGATTTGAAGCTAGGCTTCAGTCCCAGTGAGGAATGGTCTATTTCTGATTCATCATGATTCCTAAGGAGCTGCCTTTCAGGATCCTTACTGAAAATAAGACTGAATTCCAATTATTGCCTCACAGGAGTCAGTTGAAAGTTCTGCTCTCTCCTGAGCTCCTCAGCATCCTCTTTCAGAACCAGCAGATACTGGTGTGGAAAAGAGGCCCAAGCTGAGCTGACTTCTTTGTGTTCCTTTCTTTCCTGAGATTTTGTTTCTTTATTTCTTCACTGTCTTGTTGGCCCCCCCAAAGCTTTCAAGCAGAATACTTTAAAAAATTATATTCTAGTTGGTTAGTTGGGAAGTTTGGTCCGAATTTCTTAATTTTCCCTTGCTAGAAGTGAGATTAGTCATTTAATTTTTACAAATGATGGAGTAAGTATTATTATTATTCCCTTTTACTAGTGAGAAAACTGGCTTCGGAGAAGCCAAGTAAACTGCTCGAGGTTACATTTAAAAAGTGGTAAACAGAATTTGAATCTATATCTTTCTGTCTCTAAATAAAAAACTCAAATTCATGCTATTTACATTAGCTAAAAGCAATTTTGGCTAATATTCTCCCTTAAATGGAACACACTCCAAGAAGATTTATTACTGACAATTATGCTTATACTTCTCATCAATTATAAATGTGTATTTGCAAAATTGAAAGTCTGTTTTATAGCAGTCTTTAATTAATTTCTCTAAAACATAGTTTGACTTTCCTAAGATTTTTGATTTACAGTTTATAATTCCTTATTGGTACTGACTAGCAATCAGTATTTTATAAAACAATGGTACTTTATCATAACCCCAAAAATGTTATTTTTAAAGTATAAGTAAAAACCGAATCTCAATTTTTGAATTTCCTAACTGTTATTTCTTTATTCCTTATCCAGGAATCATTTTAAAGAAACTCGGTCTTACTTCAAAAATCTCATTTATCATCCATTAAAATTCCACTGCAAAACAATAAATTCCTTTCCATAAAGCAATATAACTACGAAATTCCACCGTGAGTTATTCGTCTTTCAGGGATGACATATTTTAGAAATCTATATAGGGCTTTAAAATGTCAACAAATATATATGACATACATTGTTATCAAGATGATTAAGCTATAACATATCACCATTATTTAATACTGAAGAAAAATTCTTTTTTTAATCATAGGACACATTTAGAAAAACAAGTTCTCTGCTTATTTTTACTGATAAGAAAGTTGAATACTTTCTTTAGCAGAGAAATCAGGTTATTTCTATCTACCTTTGCACTCATGAGGTTAAAGTTGAAATCAATACTTTAGAAAAGGTAAAATAGCAAAGGCTAATAAGAACATATTTCTTCAACAAAATGGACTATGGCCCTATGGACTGAGAAACAGGGTATCTAAAGTTACTGTGTCAAGGGTTTTTGTGTCAAGGGTGCCCTAGAAAGCATCTGACCTCTAAATAGACTTGTCTTTTTTTCTCATGTGTTGGTGCCACCCAGGAGAGGAGGAAGTGAGAGAGCCTCTTAGGCCAACTGGTGCAAGCTGTAAGGAAACAGAATACATGGAATCTGATTTAAGATTTCCAGCTTGGGCAGTTTATCTTACTAGGCTCAGGAGACAGGCAAGGATCTGGAGAGTGTCTTGGAGATGGCTAAAGTGTATGCATTTTGCTGCACCTGTGTTACAACGATTAGAACCAAAGCTCTGCGCTTGGTGGTTGGAGAGGGAAGATATGGCCTTTGAGGCAATGGAAAAACCAAGTGCTAAGGAAGAAGGTGAAAAGGTGCCTGGGGTTCACTGAACTCAGTCGAACATGCTTTGATTCTGTTGGGTGAAGGACCATAGGTCAGTACAGGTCCCGGAGAGTCAGAATTATATGTTATATTTTTATGGTTTCAAATACCAAGTGAACAAGAAGAGGACAAAGAGGGAGAAGTATTTTATGGAAAAATATACAGTAACTGCAAAGATAGTCCCTTTTAGTGGAGCTTTTGTCCCTAGGCTGTAAATTTCTTGGATTCTAGAAGCTTGAGGTGGTAGAGAAGAGGAAATACAGGCTGCATTGAGATAAACTTGTCTTTTTTGGGAACTGCATAGGCAAATCACATGAAAGTTTACCTTGGACCTAATGACAATACTTTGGGGGAGGGTTGGCCTACAGCCAGCTTACACGGATTTCATCCAATAAAGTCACTGGTGAGGCAGTGGACCCTGAGTGTGGTGACTACATTTGTGGTGGTGAATGTGGGTTCCCGGGGTGGAGGGCTGACGCCTCAGTGGCCAGCCTGACTGCCAGTGTCTTCAGAATTGCCATTCGACGTGCCTGGTGGGAGAACCTTGGGAAAACCCAGAAAACTGCTTACGAGAAAAGTAATCAGTATTGGGAATATGCCACAGGCATAGAGTGCCAGTGTCAGATTATTTCTCTTCTAGTCGGTATTTTCCCTTAGCTGTCCCCACCTCCACAACTGATTACCCTGGAGAGTTATGGTGGGTGGGGGTAGGAAAAAAGTGGATGTGAAATAGAGGTGGATCACGTCTGCCTTCCTTACTGCAGGTGTCTCAGCTGGAAGTAGCACTTATCCAGACAGAGGAAGCTTTAGCTTCAAACAAAGTATGAAATGAAATTGTGATTATGATACTGGACTGGGCACCTAATTCTAGATTGAGACTGACCAGAGGACTTTTAATATTCAAAAGGGATCAGAAAATTACGAGTTTAGGTTAGGAGAGAACTACTAGCTTCTAACCCACTGAGCTAATGCAAAGGGAAGCACTGAGGAAAATAAAGTTGCTTCATCATTGTACCTTTTTGTGTTTTGCTCCATCAAGTATTAGTTATAGCTCATCCAAATGTCTTAGCCTCTATCAGTCTGTGAGAGTCTATGTAAACACATGAAGATGAATTTCCAAACTGCCAAGGCTCTTAGCTCGTACCTGTTCCTACAGGTTATCACCCATGACCTACCTGCTCAACCAAAGTTTCCCTGGATCACATTTGGGAATTTTCCAGGATGTTGAAGAGCTTCCTGGGGCCTCTGTACAGGGTACCCATCTTTGCTTTGTGCTTCCTCTGGGAAGTCCATGCCTGTGGGAACTGAGTGAAGTTCCTATCTTTGGAAGGCGGGGATTCTGAGTGTGGTAAGCTGACAAATAGCCCCCAAAGGTATCCATATTCTAATTCCTGGAACCTGTGAACATTACCTTATATGTTAACAGGGTCTTTGCAGATTTGATTACGATAGATTGATTGAGATAGGAGATTATTTTGGATTATCTGGGTTGGTCCCAAACATAATCACATGTATCTTTATAGGAGAGAGGTAGAGGCATACTTGACACAGAAAAGGAGAAGGTGATGTGAAGAGGAGGCAGAGAGCGATTTGAAGATGACATTCTTGAATATTGTGGTGACACAGACACAGTCAAGAAATGTTGGCAGCCACCAGCAATTGAAAACTCAAGGGACAGTTTCGTCTCTAGAACTTGCAGGTAGAAAGCTGCCTTGCCAAATTCTTGATTTCGGCTGAGTGATACTGATCTCAAACTTTGGGCTTTCAGAACCATTAAAGGATATATTTCTGTTGTTTTAAGCCACCGAGTTTTTGGTAATTTGTTACAGCAGTCTTAGGAAATTAATACATTGAGCTAACGCTATTCCCTCCTTCTCTGCAGAGCACAGGCAGACACTATGGGGCAGGCTCCATTCTGGATTAAATTTGGACATCTGAGCCCCAAATCAGATGTCCTGCTTCAATGATCTAGTTGTCTTTTCTTTTGCCAATATCACACTGTCATGGTTATGGTAGTTTCAGTAACTCTTGAAGTTGGATAGTGTCAGTCTTCTTACTTTGTTCTTCAAAACTGTGTTGACTATTCTGGATGTTTCATCTTTCTCTATAAATTTTAGAACTGATTTGTCTATGTTGACAAAATAACGTGCTCAGATTTTGATTGGGATTGCATTGAATCTACAGATGAAATTGGGAAGAACTAACGTCTTAACAATATTTAGTTTTTCTATCCATAAATAATGAATATCTATTTATTTAGATCTTTGATTTCTTTCATTGGTTTTATGTTTTCACTCACATAGATCTTGTACATATTTTGTTAGGTTCATAACTAAATATTTCATTTTTGGGAGTGCTAATGTAAATAGTATTGTGTTTTTAATTTCAAGTTGCAATTGTTCATTGCTAATATATAGGAAAGCAATTGACTTTTGCATATTAACCTGATATCCTGCAACCTAGCTATAATTGTTTATTTGTTTCAGGATTTTTTTTTGTTTACTCTTGGGGATTTTCTACATAGACAGTTTTATTTCTTTCTTCCAAATCTGCATAAATTTTATTTTCTTCCTTGACTTATTGAATCAGGTAGGGCTTCCAGTATGATGTAAACAGGAGTGGTGAGAGTGGACATCCTTGCCTGGTTCCTGATATTAGTTGGAAAGCACCTAGTTTCTCACCAGTAAGTACGATATGAGGTGTAGGTTTTTTGTGTATGTTCTTTTTCAAGTTGAAGCAAAATAAACTTTAATAGCAGGATTTCAGGCACCAGTGAAGGATATTGTTTTGGGCAGGGGTGACTCTCAAATCTTACATCACAGGGCTTCTGTTACATATGAGAATGGTCAAGCATAGTAAAAGAAACATCTTTCTTCTAGGTAAACAAAAAAAACCCCTCTCGATCCTCCCCAAAGAAGCTCTTCTTTAATACAGACAGACCCACTAGTTAATACAGTGAGTTCTGTTTCATTAATTCAACTCAAAAGCGTTTACTGAATTTTCCCTAACACCTTTCTGCTTCAGAAATGCAAAGATAAGCAGAACAGAACCCCAGTACTCTAAGAGTTTACAGTGGAATAAGGGCATTTCAGGGATGGTGCAGGGTTTGTTGAGCAAGAAGAATAAGACATGTCTACATATATCTAAACTGCAAGGAAGAGTATTTTAGACTTTGGAATAGTATTTACAAAGTGCTCTTTAAAACTTTATTATTGGTTACTTCTTAGAGCAACCTAAAGGGTTACTGATATTTTTATTTCCATCGGATTTGGGCTGCTGCAATAAATTTGCTGAACACATTCTCTGAATCCAGTTTTTTTTTTTTTTTTTTTAAGCAGGGTTTTAAGGAAAGATTAAGCAAATTTTTGCTATGAGGACTGTTCTAGAATAAGTTGTTGCTATTAGAGAGGTGAAATGCAGCCACATCCAGGAAAAAGAGAGAGAATGAGATCCTGCAGGCTAGGAAAAAAGAGTAAAATCTAAAAGAGCACAACTTTTAAAAGTGAAAAAAACATTTAGTTTTTAGGAAGATTTCACATGCTTGCAGTTATTTGTTCTCTAAACCACTAAAAAAGTAAATTAACCAGAGTCCTAGAGGTCAGTTGCTGAACTAAAGATTATTACTTGAAAAAAGGGATTTTTTTTGTTTGTTTTTTGAATAAAGAACTAAAAGTCCCCCACATCTTGGAAACTGTCAGGGGAAAAATTCCCCGTGAGGAAAAAATGCAAAAAGAAAATATTGGAATGGAGTCTTTCCATAAATTGAATATGTTTGCATTTGCTGAAATTCATGAGACTTTACAGAGTGACAGATAATTTAGAAATGTTTGTTCTAAGAGAAGAGGAGGTGGTAAGATATCCTCAAAATAATTCCATATGGTAACGTGTGAGTCCTTAGAAAATTCAGAGTATGGCCTATCACCTCAAAAGCAACCCCACTGGGAAATGGCCTACCAGGGCATAAAAGAAACAGATACCACTAGTAGAGCTGAAATGTTTATTTTTAAACATAGAGATCTAAAGATTAATAATAATAAAAAAAACCCCGTAGGCATCTGGATATTTTTTTCTCACTAAAGACTAGAAGTATACAGGTTAAGAGTGGAGGAATATGTAAAAATCATCTAAATTTCTCAGTAGAAAAATTTCCCAAGCCATATTCTACAGTAGAAGTGAATGTTAGAGCCAAGAAAACTAGATCTAGTCCTAAGGTATCAAATATGATCTATATATTTTAAGCTTTATTTCTCTTAACTTAATTTCTGGAGATTTTCTGGGAATTGTTCTCACTGCTCATTGCAGGTAGTCTTTCCCTTGGCTTTGTGTAGTTTTCCCACATACATGTCCTCAACGAAACACTAGCAGACTACATTTAACAACATAGAAAAATTATCCACTGTGACCAAGTGGGATTTAGCCTAAGAATGTAAGATCGGTTTAACATTTGAAAATCAATTAATACAATACATCATATTAACAGAATAAGGTACAAAACCACATGAACATCTCAACAGATGCGGAAACAAAATCCAACTCCCTCTTATTATAAAACATTTACTAAATCATAATTAGAAGACAACTTCTAATCATAATTAGAAGACAACTTGAAAAAGGCATCTAGAAAAAATCTACAGTTAACATCATACTTGCTGATGAAAGGCTGAATGGTTTCCTCTTAGATTAGAAACAGGATAAAGTTTTTGCTATTGACACTTCTATTCAACATTGCATTAGAAGTTTTAGCCATAAAAATTAGGCCACAAGAAAGATAAAAGTTATCCAGATTCCAAGAGAAGAAGTAAAACTATCTTTATATGCGGGTGACATAATCTTGTATATAGAAAATCTTAAATAATTTACAAAAAATTTACTAACAAGTAAGATTAGCAAGATTGTAAGGTACATAAAAATCAAATACATAAAATCATAAAAATCAAGTACATAAAATCAATACATAAAATTCAAATGTACTTCTATGCACTAGCAATGAGCAACCTGAAAACAAAATTCTGAAACCATTCTATTTATCATAGTATTAAAAAATACTTATGAAATAAATTTAACAAAGGAAGTGCAATAGTTATACACTGAAAAAATAGAAAATGCTGTTGAAAGTAAAGATCTAAGCAAATGGAAAGAAGACCCGTACTTATGGATTAGAGGACTTAGTTTTGTTAAGATGCCAATATTTTCCAAAATGGTCCACATGTTCTCATATTCAATGAAATTCCTATCAAAATTCCTATCAAAAAATTTTTTTCTTTTGCAGAAATTGGCAAGATGATCCTAAAATTCATATGAAAATTCAAGAGTCTTAAAATAGATGACTTTAAAAAAAGAAAAAAATGTTGGAAGAATCATAGCTCCCAATTTTAAAACTTAATACAAAGCTGTAGTAATCAAGACAGTGTGGTCCTGGCATAAGGATAGACATATTGCCAAGACTAGTCAATGGAAAAAAACAGTATTTCGAAAAATGTTTCTGGGACAACTGGATATCCACATGCACAGGAATGAATTGAAACATTTCCTTATATCGTCCACACAAAAAATTAACTTATAATGGATAATAGACCTAAATGTAAGAGCTAAAACTATAAAACTCTTAGAAGAAAACATGGGAGTAAATATTGGTGACCTTTAATTAGGTAATAATTTCTTTGACATGACACAAAAAGCACAAGTGACAAAAGAAAAATATTTAAACTGGATTTCACCAGAATTATAAACTTTTACACTTTAAAGGACACCATTGGGAAAGTGAAAAGACAACCTATAGAATGAGAGAAAATATTTGCAAAACCTCTTAAGAAACTTGTACCCATAATAAAGAACTCTTACATCTCAGCAATAAGGAGACTAATAACCCATGGTGGTTGTTAAATGGTGCAGACACTTTGGAAAACAGCTGGCAGTTCCTCAAAATGTTAACTGGCAATTTCACTCCTACATATATACCCAAGAGAAATGAAAACATATATCCATACAAAAACCTGTACATGAATAAAGACAGCAGCATTATCAATAACAGGAAAATATAGAAACAACTCAAAAGTTATTAACTGGTGGATGGATAAACAAAATGTAGTATATCCATACGATGGAATACTATTTGGAAATATAAAGAAATTAAGTCTTGATACATTCTACAATATGGGTGAACACTGAAAGCATTATGTTAAGTGAAAGAAGCTGGTCACAGAAGACCACATACTGTATGACCTATTATATGAAATGTTCAAAATAGGCAAATCAGTAGAGATACAAAGTGAATTAGTTATTGCCAGGAGCTAGGGGTAGGAGAGAATGGAGAGTTGTTGCTAATGGGGTGATAAAAATGTTCTGAAATTAGGTAGTAAGAATCGTTGTAAAACTCTGTGAATATACTACAGACCACTGAATTGTACTATATAATATTGTAAATTTTATGGTATATTAATTATATATCTCAATAAAGCTCTTAAAAGTGGTCAATTCCTTAAGAGGACACAACAGTTTTAAATATCTATACATTTAATAACAAAGTTTTGAAAACATAAAGCAAACTGATAGGTCTCATGGATAAATAGATAAATCCACAATTATAGTCACGATTTCAGTACTCCTCAATAACAGATAGACAAAGTAGACAGAAATTAGTAAGAATATAGAAGACAAACAATAGCAAGCCCCTTGATGTAACTGGCATTTGTACAACATTCCACTCAACAACAAAAGAGTAAACTTTCTTTTCAAGTATATTCAGAATATTATCAAGATAACCACATTCTGGAACATAAAATGAGTCTCAAGAAGTTTAAAGGATTCAAGCCCAATATAGAAGGTATGTTCTTTGAATGAAATTAGATATCAATAATTGAAAGATTTCTGAAAATTCCCTAATAATTGGAAACAAACATATCTCTAAATAATCCATGAGTAAAATAAAAAATCAAAAGTGAAATTAGAAAGTTATTTTGAACTAAACACAACATGTCAAAATTTATGGGATGCCGGTAAAGGAGTATTTAAAGGAAAATTTTTAGCACTAAAAGGCTTGTATTAGGAAAAAAATGTCTCAAAAGCAATGACCTCTTCTTTCACCTTAAGATACTGGGAAAAGAAGATAAAATTAAATTTAAAGTATGTGAAAGAAAGAAATTAGTACTGTTAAATATAGAAATCAATGAAATTTAAAAATAAATGAATACCAGTTTTTTTGTGTGTGTGAAGATGAATAAAAGTGATAAATCTCTATCTAGACTAATGAGAGTGAAAAAGAGAGAGCATGAATTACCAATATCAAGGATGAGAGAGATGACATCACTTTAGGTTCTATAGATATTACAAGGATAATGAAGAATTATTTTAGATAAAACCTATGCTAACAATGTGATAACTTAGATGAAATGAGAATCGTTCCTTTAAAGACACAAACTCTTAAGGTTTAATCAAGAAGAAATAGATAACCTTAATAGCCTTGTCTATTAAATAAATTGAATTTACAGTTAAAAACCTTCCCACAAAGAAACCTCCAGATCTAGATAGCTTTACTGGAAAATTTCACCAAACGTTTAATGGATATATAATTCCAATTCAGTTCCAGAATATTGAAGATGAGAGAACACTTTCCAACTCATTCTATGAAGCCATCATTACCTTTATGGAAAAAGCAGACAAAGACATTACAGGAAAAGAAAACTACAGGCCAATATCTCTCATGAACATGGATGCCAAAATTCTTGACAAAATTTAACAAATGAAATCTCCCAATATGGTAAAAGGATAATATCTCATGACCAAGTGGGGTTTAGCCTCAGAATGAAAGGTTTATTTAATATTTGAAATCAATCTTTATAATTCTCCATATTAAGAGACCATATGATCATCTCAATAGATGCCAAAAAAACATTAGATAACATCTCACATCTATTTCTGATAAAAATTTTCAGCATTATTGGAATAAAAGAAAATACCCTTAACCTGACGAAGGGCATTTATGAACAATCCATAGCTGATATCATACTTAATGGTGAAAGACTAAATGCCTGCTCTACCACTTCTATTCAACATTGAACTAGAGGTTCTAGCCATTCAATACAGCATGAAAAATAAATAAAAGGTATTCATATTGGAGAGGAAGAAATAAAACTTACTTTATTTGTAGATGACGTGATCATCTATGTATAAAATCCAATGAAATCTACAAAAATCATTTTGAACCATTAAATTTAGCAAGATTGCATATACAAGATCAACACCCCAAATCATATTTGTTTTTATATACTAGCAACAAGCAATCAGAAATGGAAATAAAAATACTATTTAAAATATAATAAAATATGAAATATTAAAGGATACATTTGACAAAAGATGTGTAAGATCTGTACATTGAAAACTGAATACCTTTCTGAGTAGGGGAGAAATATTTTGTGTTCATGGATTCAAAACTTGATATTATTATGATTTTTATTATCCCCAAACTGACATGCATTCAAACCAATTGGTTTGAGGCTTATTTGTAGAGACTGAAAATCGGATTTCACATTAGATTTGTATGCAAGCACAAAAGACCCTGAATAGACAAAGCAATCCTGAGGAAAAAGAAGTCCAGAGGTATCACTCTGCTTGATATCAATTTATTCTACAAAGCATCAATAGTCAAAACAGCATATCACTGGCAAAAGAACAGAGACACAGACCAATGGAACATGACTGATAGTCCAGAATTAACCCCCTGCATATACGAGCAAATAATTTTTAACAAAGGAGCCAAAAACATACAATGGAGAAAGGAAAAGCCTATTCAATAAATGATGCTGGGAAAATTGGAAAGCCACATGCAGAAAAATGAAAATAGACTGCTATCTATCACCACGCACAAAAATTAACTCAAAATGGATCAAAGATCTGAATATAAGACCTGAAACAATGAAATGCATAGAAGAAAACATAGGTACTAAGCTCATGAACCTCAGGTTTGGGGAGGATTTTATGAATTTGACTTCAAAGTCAAGAGAAGTAAAAGTGAATATAAATGAATGGGACTATATCACACTAAGAAACTTCTGCACAGCAAAGGAAACCATCAACAAGGCAAAGAGGCAACCATCTGAATGGGAGGAGATATTTGCAAACAATGCTTCTAATAAGGGGCTAATTCCCAAATATTTAAGGAACTCATAAAACTGAACAATAACAAAATAAATAATCCAATTAAAAAATGGGCTGAGGGCCTGAATAGATACTTCTCCCAAGAAGACATATAAATGGCCAACAGACATATGAAAAGATCACTAGCTATTAGGGAAACGTAAATCAAAACCACAATGAGATATCACCTCACACCCTTAGAATGGCTATCAACAACAGGATGAATAATAAGTGCTGGAGAGGTTGTGGGGAAAAGGAACCCTCATACACTGCTGGTGGGAATGGAAATTGATACAGCCACTATGGAAAACAGTATAGAGGTTCCTCAAAAAACTAAGAATAGAATTACCATATGACTCAGTAATTCTCTTCCGGGTATTTACCCAAAAAACTTGAAAACATTTATCTGCAAAGATATTTGCACTCGATATTCTTAGCAGGCTTGTTCATAGTGGCCAAGAGATGGAAACAATCAAAGTGCCCTTTGACAGATGATTGGATAAAGATGTGGTACCTATATACAATGGAATATTACTCAGCCATAAGAAAAGATGAAATACTTCCATTTGCAACAACATGGATGGATCTTGAGATTATCATGCTAAGCAAAATAAGTCAGATAGAAAAAGTTGAGGACCATATAATTTCACTCATCTATGGGATATAAAACTAAAAGTAAGAAACAAACTTGACATACAATCAGAGACTCATGGACAAGGACAGTGGATTTGTGGTTACCAGAGGGAAGCGGGAGGGGGGAGGTGAAAGGAATGACTACAAAGGACACAAGCAAACTTCTGTCCATCATCATAATTATGCTAATGGTTCCACACGTATTCAGGTAAAAACATCAAACTGTACATTTTAATATGTGCAGCTTATGTTAATTTTATCTCAATAAAGCTGTGAAAAAAATTCAATGAAATATTTGTGTCCTCTCTATTAAATTCTATGGTTTTGGCCTTTCCCATTTTGCTATTAGACAATGGAAATAACCTCCCGCCTGCTTCCCAGGTCTCCAGTCTCTACACTTGTCACCCCTACCTCATTCTCCGACCCCCTCCACAAGTCTTTGAGCAGGTAACACTGCGAGGCCCTCCTGACTTGAGACATGGTGCCAAGAGGCTGCCTCTCTGATTGCTGTCACTTCCCTCCCCACTCTCCCTCAGCTCCGCCCTAGGGCAGACGGTGCTCAGGACCATCCTCCAGTGCTGGTTTCCAGTATACTCCTCCCCAAAGTGGAGACAGAATTCTGGGACTCTACATTTCTGGGGGATGGGACATGCCTCCATTTCAAAATAAACACCACACACCACAGCAAGTGTAAAATGGATGCTTAACAAGCTTTTACACAGGGCATGTTTTGATATCCATGTTTTTTAACATGGGGATCCATTTGCAGTTTTTACAAAATCAGCAAAAATATGATAGGGTAAGGAGCAGTAACTAGAACACATTGACAAGAGGCAGAATTGCCCAGTAAGGGGAAAAGGGCGGTAGAGTCACCCTGAATAGGAAGATGTCCATCCACAGATATTTTCAGGATATATTCCAGGAAATAAACTTCCTCAGCTGCCATCACTCTAAGAATGTATTGCCCATTTGCTTTGTGCCAGACATTCTGAGGCTCTGAACTTACAAAGATATAGAAGGCATCCTTGCTGCCCTCAACAACCTTTTGGTATTCAAAGGAGAAAGGTACACAAACCAATTCCTTAGTAAAAGTTAGTTAAATAATCTAAATCTATTGTAAACACTGAGCACCATGTTTACTATGGTTAAGTGTATAATTAAATAAATTATAGATACTATACATTGGGATACTGATGTTTCAGTATCTACTTAGTGACTTATCAAAGGTTCAAGTTGAAAAAAAGCAAACAAACCTAGATAATGCTATAGATGCTTAGACCAGGTGTGTCCTTAGTTAAGTATTGCTGTAAAAATTCAAGTGTGCAGAACAGGCAACATCATTTAAAATGCATGTTTCACAGAAAGGTATCTTAGTCAGGTTTTCTGTGCCTATGGATTATGGGTGATGATTTAAGACCTACTGTATTATAGGTGTTTTCTATTCGCTGTACTATGTGTTCACTGATGACAGAAAGGTCTTTTACCTCTGAAGTTACAGTGTCCAGGCCTAGATCTCCAATAGGCAGACTAAACATATGATAGGGAACAAGAAAAACACAAGCACCAAAAAATGAGAAAAAGATCCTGAAAGCATTTGATATTTCAAAAAATTATCCAAGTAGTTATGATGGGGTATGGGAAAAAATTCTGATAATTTTATTACACATTTTATGTTTTAGTATTGTTTTTATTTTAAATTATCTTGGGAGTACGCATATGGGGAGGGAAATGTAGAATAATCTTTTCAGTCATAGGGCCTATCAAAGCCTTAATTCAGCTCAACAATGCTTACTTTACTGCCTATCAAATAGTGAGTACTGAATAAAAATATAAGTGAATATGTGTGCATGTCCATGTGCTTAGCCTGGATAGTGGCTCAAGAGATATATTTTAGGCGAGCCATTATTGAATGTATACTACATCTTACCCTGAAAACTCAGATAGTGAATACTTTAATTTAATCCAGTTTCTTTGAAAGCTACCAAAATCTATATATAACCAGATCACTTTTTATTAATGACCTTATTACAGACAACCCAAATTCGAGTATAAGACAAGGTCGTCAAATGGAATTCTTATTGATTAAATTTAAATTACTTTTGAAGAAGAGTCAAAGAAACAGTGACTTTTCCCAGTGATTGACAATTATATTTTAAAAACTTCTGTGATAATAATCACAAATTTAAAGTTAATTTCAACTTCATTCCTTGCATCTTAAAAGAATGATTTGGAATTTTATTAAATTCCAGAGCAGACAGGAGACAAAAGTTTATAGCACTGGCCATTTTGACAGATTTGAACAGTCTATTCAAGAAGATACCAATTCTCCATTTTTAAAATAATTGGAGTTAGCTTCTTTAACTGACTACATTGATGAAGTCTTAGTTTTGGTATTTCTTATACACTGCTTTAGTTTTCCTATTTTAGAGATAACTATGGGCAAAAAAAGTGCTTGTAGAGTGTCTCATGGAAAATGAGCATTAAAACACAAACAGTATCTCAGGTATCTGATACATAGCTTCCTAGAACACTGTGTTTCAAACAATGGGTCATTAGATGCTAGGTTAAGAAATCAATTTTATAGATAGGCCAGTACTAAAAAGTAGAAAACATCAGAGTATGTCTTATATAGTAAAAGTATTGTTTGTAAAACATTTGATTCATTTTTGTGTATTTGTGTATACTGGGTCATGAGGTAAAATGTATTTCTTATGTGGGCTGCAGTCAAAAGTTTGAAAAGGACTGTACTAGGGCTTCTTGTTCCCAAAGGTATGTATGCAAAATGTATATCTTAGTTCAGACCAGGTGCAACAGAGTAATACTTCATGTGTGCTTACTGGATGCCACCCAATAAAAGGGAACTTCTTAAGTGGTACTCTGGAAGATCTAATGTAAAAGACTTGAGAAATTGTTTATGATCTCATTGCAGAGCTATCAATCTTCCACGGCTTCAAAATCTTAGCGAAAACTGAAATATTTGTTCATAAACTCCCAAATATGCAATAGGCAATATAGACTATGTAGATTACAATGTAACTAAAATGCTTAATAACTGATTCAGTTTTTCTACCTTCATCTAAACTTAGTTTCATGCAGCAAAGATACTGCCACAGATAAACTGACACTCCAAAAAGAATTGCTCTTTCATTCCAAACAATGCCAGAATTTTATTAACTTTTTCCATTAGATTTGCAAGAGGCATCCATTCCAATACTTCTGAGCTTATTGTATAAAACAGAATGTACTACTTATGAGTGACAGGAAAAAATTAATTCTATATTTGGAATTCATCTCCTTCTTCTTGCCAACTCACCTTGTCTTGCGGGAAAATACTAAAAGAGCTAGGGAGAGACATGCAGTGGAACCTGCCTCCAAGGGGATAATTAATTCCCGGTCTTTGATTCCTGAGTTTCTGCTCAAAATCAAAGGCAAAGAAAACTTTCTTGGGGACTCTGGGAACCCCACACCTGTTCCACACGTAAGCTCATGCTTTTAATTAACTTTCAAGAAGCCTTAACATATTCCTTTGCTATAGTACACAAAATTTGTCTTCTGAACCTTTCTCTTCCCTTCTCGTGTCCTTCTCAGTCACTCTAGCCAACCTCTCCAACATTTGGAACCTTCCCAAGGCCCACTCTCACTGTCTCAGGCAATCCACCGAATGCCTATCATCTGCTCTTATATACAGAATCAGATTCCTTAGAGACCTTTCTATTGACCATCAAAACTGCCCATCTTTGTTTTCTGGATATATGATTAATAATAAATGTGCTAATTAGTGAGAACAGGCCAGCTCAATTCTAAGTGCACTGATCAAATGATTGGTGCTATTATCCTCTAATGTTATTATCTACTAATTCTTCAATAAGAAGAGCTAAAAGTGTTCCTTTCATCAGAGCTGGTAGAAAACGTAGAGGGTGTGTCATGTGAGGGTGGCGAGGAGCACTGGCACTGGAAGAGGAAGTGACTGACCCCTGATATTCCTCCCATTGGGTCCTTAGCCACTCAGCTGACAGTAGAGCCTCAGAAACCACACAAGATACAGTCTGATGTAGCTGAGTCAGGAGGTCTAGATTCTGCCTGTATTTTG
The DNA here is from genome assembly GCF_000325575.1 of Pteropus alecto. Lineage (NCBI taxonomy): Eukaryota > Metazoa > Chordata > Mammalia > Chiroptera > Pteropodidae > Pteropus > Pteropus alecto. The sequence goes on along the minus strand of NW_006432227.1, from coordinate 675,124 downwards.
TAGAGAGCTTATGTGACTCCCTAATTCCTTTTACTTCCTTATCTGGTTGAAGTAGGTGATGACACTATCCCTTCCAGCTCTAAATTTCTGTGTTCAGAGTAATAGTCCCAGGTGGGAAACTTCTTCCTGACCCTTCATTTGTTTGGCTTTGTATATGCCATCAGGTTCTGTCAGCAGACACCATGTTGATTCAGTTTCTTTGCTTAAAAAGGGAATTTTGCCCATTAGGCTGATCATTCATGCTACTTTGCTGGTTTAGCTTGGTTTATATATTGTCCCAACGTAATTAATAGTAGCACTCACTTATGCTTTCTGAGGATCCAGTTTGGATGATAAATTGTATGGTCACCTTATCTAGGTGAGCAGAGGCTAAATTGTGTAGACAAACTCTAAGAATTATACACTGGTAGCTAAGTTGTCATTTTCATTTAGAGGGCTTCAGAATTGCTAATAAGATGGCTAAAATGCACATAAATAACTTTCTTTACCAAAGCAGGGGTTCAGCCCATCTTTATTAAAGTATATTTCTTGCCTGTTTATGGATAAACTACCTGATGTGAAGTTCAGTTCAAGGTAAATTACCTGCTATGCTCTGAGACAAACCCATTCTATGCTGGAGCCTTTTGAAGCTGGGCTCCTTCCTCCTGGGTGAAGCACAAACACATTTTTCTATAGCTCTAGTTACCAGTTCAGCCTTGGGACTTATGATATTTAGTCTACAACTCAGTAAGCAATAGGCTTTATTCCTGGAAAGAAGAAAAAAAGTCTCAAAAAAGTAAATACAGCATTTCATTGGATTTTTCCCTAAGTACTCCAAAATTAAAATGCAAATTCCTGCCCTGGGAAAGAGGAGGTAGAAATATCATTTGCTTTCAATACTAAGGTCTCTAAGACCACAAGCAGGGAGGCAAAGATTAAAATAAAACCTGAATACAATCTTTTATCTGTCTGTGCATTTCTATCTTAGAGAGGCCAGCAGAGTCTGACTACGTATTTTGAAAACCTGATTATTATTATACCTTTGCATGTGGTAGAAATTCACTATTCGCCCAAGCATACCAGGCTTTTGCTCACAGTACATTTTTGTTTTATGAAAGTTCAGTCTTATATTTGTCATATTTCCTTACCCCAAGCCTCGGCACTTCTAAACAAGGACCCCGAAGTTGCTATTCTAGGGAATGTCTTACCGTTTTTTAAGAAGCTACTTTGAGAGTCATCAGCCTTTGACAGACCACTAAGAAGAATAGACACTTACTCTGGGGTCTTAGGAGTTAGACAGTAATGCCAGTCTGGGAATCAGACACCTTGATTCAGTCCTGGCTTGTTGGTGATTAGCTGGGGAAATTTGGAGAAGTCAAAGCTAAAAGAAGCACAATGGTTAAGATGATGGACAGTGGATGGCACACTCCTGGGTGCCATTTAATCTGCCATTTACTGATGTGTTCCTTGGGCATGTTATTTAACCTCTCTGTGCCTCAGTTTTCTAAAGTGGAGATGACAATTGTCTCTACCTCATAGGGTTGTGTGAGGCATGAAGGGTCCCTATACTGAGGCCCTTGGAGCAGACCCTGACACAGAATGGGAAGAACAAACACCCAGCAACAAATACTTGAATCTTTCTAGGTGTTCTTCCCTACGTCAGCTTTCCCTGGTCCCTCCAGGTAGATGAGGACCCTTCTTCTGGACTTATTTTACACTTGAACCACACTGGTTAATACTTATGTATTTCCTTTTTCTGAATGGATGGGATATCGGTAACTAGCCCAGTGCCTGGCACACAGTAATTGCTGAATATATATTTCTTGAAAACCTGAATAAATTAATATATAACATAAAAGAGTTGGGCTAGGTAATTCTATAATCCATTTTAACTCTAAAATTCTATGACACTATGACTCAGAGAATTAACCTGGAGATTTGAATGGAATCCAGAACCTTTCTGAATCAAAATGAAAATTAACTTAAAAAAAGAGATAAAAATGTTTCTTATAGTAACCAAAAGACTAACTAAAGAGAAAGTATAATTACACCTGAATCACGCCCTCTGCTTCAGGGCCCAGGGAAGCAGAGGGTAGAGGAGGGTATCTTGGCAACAGTATAAATAAGTAAATAAATATATTAATTAAAAAATGCAAGTAGTCAGGTGTGCATGTGGGAATTCTTATGGAACTATCCAAAGAATATGAAGTTTGATTTCACTGGATTCCCTTAGATGTTGAAGGGATTAACTCCACATCTAATTCCCTATGAATAACAACTTGGATGAGTTCTACCAAAATACAGCAGGAGGACCTTGGACTTTTAAACAATGAGATCCTAGTAGTGCTGATGGTAATAAATTTTTTAATATGAAATTATGGAGAAGGAGGAAGATAGTAAACTGAGGAGGGAGGGAGGAAGTGGGGGGAGTGAGGGAGGGGAAGAGATCGCATGGACACGCAAGCGAGGAAGCTGAGTGTGATCTGAGGGTGACAACTGTCTTTCTACCAGATCATTCTTACTTAACTGTTCCTAAAAGTCTAAGACAGGATGAAACCTGCTCCCACTACAGAAGTAAAAAAGAAGGCCATCATTAAGGCCTGCCTGGGCTGCCCAACCTGCGAGGACTGACACCTTCTGAATGGCTTTACCTCTGCAAGGGAGAATACATCTTTGGTTCAACAAACATTTATTGAGTATGGGCTCTGGACAAAGACACATAAGACGGAATTTCCGCCTGTAAAGAGATTTCCTTCTCTCTCCTTTTGAGAGAGAGAGAGAGAGAGAGAGAGAGAGAAAGAGAGAGAAAACCTAGAGAAAGCCAATCCAGAACCAAAGTGACAGACTGCAACACAGAACCAAAAACGAGGTTGATTCTCTTGACCCACACTGCTTCTTCTGAACCATGACTTCCATCATTGTACTAATTCCTAAAGGAAGCAAATACTTCAAAAGAGGGATTTAGAGTAACAGGAGAAGCTATATGCAGTTGTCTGCAAAGTGCATCTTGGCAATCCCCTTTTAATTTGGTTGATTTGCTCAAGGATTTTTTTCCCATTGGCTACTACTTAGACATGCTATCTTGGATTTTAAGTGGGAGGTGATTTCTGTGGATTGGGAGTGAATCCTAGGGTGCTTCTGGCAGAATATTATAATAAATATAATAATTAATATGATATTCTGGCAGAATACTCCAGCTTGCAAGGGCTACTGTCTTTGAATGACTGGTTGAAGCAACACTATAGTAGTGAGATTCTTTGGGAGAGTGACTCAGTTAGTCTAACAGATAATCAAAAATGACTTCACTGTGGCCAGAAAATAAACAAAAACTCAGTATATAAGATGTCCTGAGTCTTTTAAATAAAAAGGCAAATGTAATATATATCATAGTTTTGCTGTTTATGTTCGTAGACCTGGAATTTTCAAATATCCATGCGTATGGATATAGTGACTACATATTTTTTAAATCCAATGTTGCTGATATATGATCTGGAAGGAATTAGATTAATTATAGGTGAAATCAATAAAATATTTGAAATAGGCCTGATCCCCAAGTCCTGGACGAATGGTTGCCCTATCTCTGGAGTAGAGATGAAATGCTAGGGCAAGGAACTTCCTTCTCTGCTTTTTTTCAGCTCAGAGTCCCATCACCAACTCTTCTCCCCTATTACATAGATGCAATCCTGAAAAAAAATCACTTCTCCTTGAAAAATTCCATGATACCACTCATTTATTCATTGAATTGTCCAACAAATGTTTGAGGGCTTCTTTGTGTCAGTTACTATTCTAAGTGCTGGGGTAGCTTTGAGAAAAAATAAAACAAAACAAAACAAGAAACAACTCATTGCCTTTGTAGAGTTTTCATTTCTGTGGAGGGAGGGAGTCAAAAATGAAATATCTAATACGTCAGGTGGGATAAATACTATGGACAAGAGCAAAACTGAGTAAGGTAGATAGGAAGAGTTGGCAGGGGTAAAGGATTGTGGGAGATGAGGTGGGTTGTTATTTTATGTAGTTTCATCAGGGGAGTCTGTCTGTTGAGGTGACATTTGGGCAGAGACATAAAGGAAGAGAGGGAGGTAGCCAGGCAGACATGTGGGAGGAAAGCATTTCGAGAAAGATGCAACAGCAGCTGCTGAGAACCTTGGCCAGAGCAGTCTGTAAGCTTACCGGAGCAGGTTCCTGCCCCACCAGGGAAGGTACTGACCATGACAAAGGGGCCCGGCCCAGAGAAAAGGAGGGGCTCCTGTGTCTGTCTGGCTGCAGAACTCTCTATCAGTTCAGCCGGGCCACGCTGGGACCAATCCAATGGCTGCCATTATGCTCCAGTCCATTTGTTTTAGATATTCATAGATGTGGCCACAAGGCGAGGAAGAAAAAGACTACCTTTTAGAAAAGGTCCTTTCTGTAATAATGTTCTGTAGCAGAGGTTTTTCAAAGTATTTTTTGGGGGGGGGGCGGGCTACAGAACATATGCTTCAAAAGAAATCCTTTGAAGAATCAGACTTACAGATAAAAGCAAAGCGGCCCCCTCCAAGGTAGCCTGGGAACCACAGCCCCTTGGCCCGACCTTTCTCTTATGAGAATATACTGAGGGCCTCTCTGTGAAATACTAGTTATAAATACTAGTTACAAAGGGTCTAAGCGGGGTTTCATTACTGTGCTTGGCAGGGCTGAGGGGTTCTGGGGAAGGGCGTCTCAGCAGCAGTGAACAGGGATGAGGAGACAGGAGGCCAGTGACTGACAGCAGGTCTCCATTCTGTCCTCGGGCCTGCCTCCTGCTGTTACATATTGACCTGCAATAAGGTTTTAACTTGAAGGGAGAAGTCAATGGCTTAAAAACCTTTGAAAACACTAGTTTGGAGGCATAGAACAATTACTCAGAATTTGTCATTGGAACATCCACTGGAGTACGTATAACCTAGATATTTCTTCTCACACAGGATACTTTATATCGAGAAGTGATTCCTTCAGGAGAAATGTTGTGATACAATGGAAAATTTAGTCTTGGAATCAGAATTTCTGGCTTCCAGTCCTAGCTTTAGCATGGATGATATACGCCCAAGTCTCTTTTTCACTAGTCCCATCCCTGAGAGGGTGGCGTGGGGCATTTACCAGGTGAATGGAGTAGTGGATAGGAAAGGGCTTTGTGTTAGTTTGGGTCCTCTGAGAAAAGGTCACCTAGTCAGGATTGGACCTGTAAGAGATGGGGGACATATGTATGAGAGAAGGTGTGGGGAACCCCGGGGCTGCTGTGCAAGTGTGGCTTCCCCCTCCGACCCCTGCACAGGAGAGAGGGAAGGAAGTCTCAAGTTCAGCTCTGTTCTAAGACAGCCTCTGCTCGCCCATGGGGAGTCCTTCAGCAGAATTGCTCATCGGAGTCCGGCGTCTGGCTAGAATGAGTCTGCTTATCTAACTCCTGCTGTGCGAGGTCCTGGGCTGGCAGCAGCCAGTGGGAAGAGGGCCTGGGTGTGGGTCCAGAGGGCCGCAGTGTGGCCTTCTCTCGGTCACTCTCCTGCAGCAGGAGATGTGAGGGGCACGTGTTTATGGCTGCCACAGGCTTGCACACTATTTCCTGATATTTCATCCTAGCCAAATTATACTCTAAAGCAATAATTCCTGAAGCTTGGACTAGACAGTGGTGAAATTAAAAAACAAATGAACATAAATCAAAACAAACCAAAAGAGGATACATAAAGAGTTTTTCATAAAACTTACTAAAACAACTGTTCCTTGTTCTTCGATTGTGTCTTCCCTTATCCTTTTTTGGGGGGCATGAAAACACACTTTTATTTTTAATGAAATAGAGAGAGGTGATATTTTTAATGTTCTTAATGTGGTACGTTTAAAAGTGGGCATCTCTATAGAAGTCCCAACACAGTTTTATGGGTTAGGTCAAAAAGGCAAAGACCCGCAGCTCTACGATAATTGTAAGCCAGAAAGCACAATTCAAATGAAAAAGCTTTATTGTTAATAGTTTTTTTCCCTTTCTTGGAAACAAGAGGAAAAAAATCAATATCAAATGTTCACATTCATTATACTCTGAAGTAAGTTGGGAACCCCAGAACCCCCAGAAGTGTGGGAGCCTGAAGGCGCTGTCTTTAGTTGGTATGTGCCAAAGCCTGCCCAAGCGGAGCCTTTGGCTCAGTCATTACACTCTGGCTCTCTCCCTGCAGCCAGTATCTGTTCCCTGCAAATTCCACTCTGGCTCCAGAACACTGAGTATGGATGGATAAAGATAATCTCACGAAAACTGGCAGAGTCCAGTCCCCTCATATTACATATGAAAACTTCTTTTAGGAGAAGAGAAAAAGTTGACTCTTCTTGGAGTGGGAGCTGAAATTATCCAGGCTGACCTCATTTCTCCACTTTGCTTTGCATGTACAGCTATAGACTGAAACCACAAGGGAGGGGGTAAATGCAGAGGGACGCGTTCGCCACTGGCATGGAGCTTGCCAAGGAGAACTAACGAGAGCTTGATTTTACTAACATGGCATTTCTTACTAAGCTCTCAGCACTGGATCACAGAAGAGTAAAAAATTCACTCAGGGATATATATTATATTACTGATACTCAGCAAGCCCAGGCATATTTCTGCTTGAGTAGAAAATCAAATCAAACAGGTTCTCTTCTTATAAATCCACATATTTATATTCTAATATGACAGCATTACCAAGGATTAGTAATTAGTTGGAAGTATCTAGTCAAAATCAAATACAATCAAATCGGCCAGATCTCTTGAATTCAGACTTTATGATATTAAATTGCTTATGCAAAGTTGCTTATAGTAAAACAAAATAAAGGATGGCTTGAGGACATCGTGTCAGACTTTAATCATTGTAGATTAATTAATTATATTTTTCAGAAACAAAACACATTATTTGAGATGTCTCCAAGCTCGACAACACCCGAGCCGGCACGTCCAAAGGAAGATCCGTTTAGGCAGGTAAATGTTTTCAGATTACTTGTGGTTGGATGATTGCCAGGCTCCATTCTCAGCAAACAGAAATTCTGATTTGTGGGGCCAACACTGCCCTACAGAGAAGTAGGCACTGACAGGTACCGTCAACAGGTAAATTTGTGTAAAGATGAAGAAAGCTGTCAGGGGAATACTTCTCAGTGTTTACCTACAAAATTTTACTTGGCACTGCCACGCTGCTAGTTAGCAGCCATTTCTGGGCAGGACGCTATGCGTTTTTTGGATGGTAGAGCTTAGACACCATGGAATTTCTCTTCTGCGTAATGTGGGGAGAGAGTGGGGCAGCAGAGAGACGTCGATGAGGTGCAAACTAACTATACGGTGAAGGTATATACACGAATTCAGTTCTTTAGAAACTTGATTTGAATATGGGCTGTTTTTCACTATTTCTCAGAGAAAATGCTGTGTGAAGTTATGGACAACTTAAAGGAAGCACTCCTATGTAAAGCACCGAGTTACACGTGTGGAATTTCTTACCTGGAGAGTTAGGACGCCAAGAAAATATAAACAGATTAGAGAAAAGTTTAGATTCACGTTGTGAATAACAAATAAATGATAAAAATTTAGATTTCACTCTAACTTTTAAATAAGGGTGCCAAGATCATCAGACCAAGGAGGAGAATATGACACTCAAAGTTGAGTCTGTGTAGGGTAATGGAGAGAGACACTGTAATATAGCATTTTTCCAAAAGTTAATGAATCCAAACAGAGACATAAATCCATAACTGGGAAGACCAGTGATTTCACAGAACCTCAGTTATTATTATCCTTAGAGAGGCTGCAAGGACACATACCTCCTTAGCCCAGGGATTCTTAGCTCCTGAACTGTGCACAAACTGCAGAGATGGTGGAGGTGTGTATGGCCTATGAACTTGGATGGGAAAAATTTACAACTTGTTTTTTTCACAATGTCTACCTGAAATTTAACTTTTCCTTAAATTATGAATGTGGGCAACAAACCACAGCACTGTTAGCACTTGTGACTTTACACCAACAGAAATAAAAAAATAATTTCATATATTTCAGTAGGTGCAGGAATCTTGAACTATCATTTATACTTATCATATTTCACAAAGACCAGTCACTAGAGCTTGTATTTAGTGCATTAATGGCAATACTCATATTATATAATGCAGTTTTTTTTCCCATTATTTTGATGACTGTATTTTCAATACATTTTCTGAGTAACCTCAGCTTCTAGGTTCTCACCATTATATATGATGATAGCTGTAGTTTTTTGCAGATGTTCACTATCAAGTTGAGGAAGTCTCCCTCTATTTTCAGTTTTCTGAGAGAACATTGTTCTTATACACCTTCCTCCCATCCCTAACCTAGTTCAATTATGGATCACTGCGTTAGGAAACCTGGACGCACCCCTCCTATAGCCACCTCTCCTCTCCTTCCTAGATCCCTGCTTCTTGTTTATCTCCCTGCTCATAGAGGCATCACCAGAAGGCCAGTAAAAATGGGTCTGTTTGTGACTCAGAGGAAGACTGGGTGAGGCGATAAGGTACCCATGTGAATTCCAGAAACCTAAGTTAGCCTCTTCTTTCAAAATGAGGCTCTGTACTAAGCATTGAGAATACAAAGGTAAACATGCCCTCTGTCTTGAAAGAGCTTTCAGTAAAGTGAGAGGGAAATGAACAGGCAGTTTCAGTTCAGGGTGATACATGCTGCATGACAGCAGGTATAAGAAACTTCCAGGAGTGTATAGGAAGGAATTTAACTTAGTTGTAGGCGGAGAGGATCGAGGAAAAAGTATAGTTTTAGTTTGGACCTGAGAAATAATTAAGAGCTAAGGGACAGGGTACCGGGGAGGAGGTTGAATGGGGGTATAGGGAGCATGCTCCAGGAAGAAGAGAGGACATGGAGGAAGGACAAGCAGCGAAAGAGTATATACCCTCCAAAGATGAATTAAAAACACATGCTGTTCTTTGAGTTCTTCTTTCTATATTTCAAGTAGCCTATTTTCTTCTTCTCTGATTAGATTATAATTTAATTTTATATCATATGAGATAATATGGTTAAAATGCTTAAAACAATATATATTAAATATTTAGAAAAGGCACCATTATTATATTCAGAGTCAGATTTAAAGAGCCCTGTGTCCTATGAGCATAGAACTGAATCACCCACTTGTGTTAATTTTACCAGTCGAGTTACCAGTGGCTAATATTTTCATCTTTACTTTCAGTTTCTTGAGTGATATCTACATCAGTTATCTACTAATATTTAACAAACAAACCCAAACTTTACCAGCTTAAAACAGTAACCACATGTATTTGGTTCACCAGGCTGGTCTTTTGCCAGTCTCACCGGAGTCGTTCATGAGGCCATTGCCATCTGGCAGGTTGAGTGGGCCTGGATAGTCCAAGACGGCCTTTCTCACACTGCTCACGAGTGGCTAGGTCTGTTGGCTCAAGCACCTCAGTTTTCCTTCACATGGATTCTCTCAAAGGATATTCCAGGTTTCTTAAACATGTTTATACATGTTTAAATAAATAAAAAGCTTTCTTAGCAGAGATTAATCAGATACTCAGTAAATATGTTTATTCTTCCTAGGCACATGGCTAAATTACATTTATCAGACCTTTTACATTCCAGACTATATAACTAATTCTATATAACTAACACCTCATTTTATTGTGCTTCACTTGATTACACTTCACATATATCGCACTTTTACAAATTGAAGGTTTGTGGCAACCCTGTGGAGGTAGCATTCCAAGATGGAAAGCCACAATATACAAGTGCTTATTAAGCCTTTGCTTGTGTCACACTTGCTGATGTCTTATTGATCAAAGCAGGTCACATGGCCATGCACGGTCAATGGAGGAGACTACACCAGGATGTAGGTACCAAAGGTGGAATTCATTGGAGGCCATTAACTAACAATCTACTAAAATACTATAATATTATCCTCCTATATCAATTACAGACAGGTTTTACTAGCTTTGCTTTCCAGATATGGAAATTAAGATTCAGAAATACATAAGTTCTCAGGGCCATTCAGCCAGTTAGTAATATAGCAAACACTCATATAGTATTTAATAAGTGCCATGCACTATTCTAAGCACTTACATATATTACTCAATTAACCTTCACTATCCAGAGTTGGTACTATTTCTCCATTTTACATCTGAGAAGACCAAGGCATAGAGATACTAAATAACATGCCCAAGATAACATGATTAATAAGTGTCATGACCACAACTCCAGCTATATACCAGAGTCTCAACTTGATCCTGTGTTACTCACCTTCTTCAGGTCTGACGTTGTATAGAATGAATCCTATCTTCCTTCTTACACCCCTGGAGTTCTATTTGACAGCTTTAATAACTGAAGGTTAAGAAATCAGAACTTATGATGCAGGCTCCTATCACATGTTGTGATTTTGACCTGAGTCCTGAATGAAGGAATCTCTTTGTTTGACCCAAATGTAATGGATGTCGTTCTTCTTTTCTGAAACAAGGTTGTTAATCAGGATTAAATAATACGAGCTGCTGAAATAAACAAATCCCAAATATCGGTGTTTGACCCTCCCTCAAAGGTTTATTTCTTACTCATAACCCAGTGAGTGTAAATAGTGGAGCTCTGCTTTCCCTATGCTGTGGTCATATTACCTTCAGCTTGTGGCTTCTTTAGGTTGCTTAGTGTTATCCAGCCAGTAGATGGAGAGAAAACAAACATGGAAAAGTTATACTTTTAATTGCTTCACTTTCATTCATCTCATGAGTAAGAATTAGTTATATAGTCTGGAATGTAAAAGGTCTGATAAATGTAATTTAGCCATGTGCCTAGGAAGAATAAACATATTTACTGAGTATCTGATTAATCTCTGCTAAGAAAGCTTTTTATTTATTTAAACATGTATAAACATACAGGCACACCTCATTTTATTGTGCTTCACTTGATTGCACTTCACATATATCGCACTTTTACAAATTGAAGGTTTGTGGCAACCCTGTGGCAAACAAGTCTATTGGTGCTATGTCTCCAACGGCATTTGCTCACATTGTGTCTCAGAAATACATTTTGGTAATTCGAGGCAATACATCAAAGTTTTCCATTATTACTGTATGTGTTATGGTGATCTGTGATCACTGATCTTTGAAATTACTATTGTAATTATTTTGGGGGTGCCGTGAACCACACCCATGTAAGACGGCAAACTTAGTCAATAACTGCGCGATAACTGTGCTCTGCTGACCAGTCGTTCTCCTTACTCTTGCCCTCTCCTCAGGCCTCCCTGTTCTGAGACATGATACTGAAATTATGTCAGGTAATAGTGGCCTCTGCCCGTTCAAGTGAAAGGAAGAGCTGCACATCTCTCACTTTAAATCAAAAGCTAGAAATTATTAAACTCAACAAGGAAGGCATGTTGAAAGTCTTTTGTGTCAAACTTGTGAATGCAAAGGAAAAATTCTTCAAAGAAACTAAAGATGTTACCACAGTGAATACACAAATAATAAGAAAGCAAAACAGCCTTAATGGTGATACGGAGAAAGTTTTAATGGCCTGGACAGAAAATGAAACCAGCCACCACATGCCCTTAAGCCAAAGCCTACTCCAGAGCAAGGTCCTAACTCTCGTTAACTCTATGACGGCTGAGGGAGCTGCAGAAGAACGTTTGAAGCTGGCAGAGGTTGGTTCATGAAGTTTAAGGAAAGAAGCTGTCTCAATAACAAAAGTGCAAGGTGAAGCAGCAAGTGCTGATGTAGAAACTGCAGTAAGTTACCCAGAAGATGTAACCGAGATAATTAATCAAGGTGACTACACTAAAGAACAGATTTTCAATGGAGATGAAATAGCCTTATATTGGAAGAAGATGCCATCTAGGATTTTCATAGCTAGAGAGAGAAGTCAATGCCTGGCTTCAAAGCTTCACAGGACAGGCTGACTCTCTTCTTCGGTGCTAATGCAGCTTGTAACTATAAGTTGAAGCCAATGATTACTTACCATTCTGAAAATGCTAGAGCCCTTAAGAATTTTGCTAAATCTGCTCTGCTTGTGCTCTGAATGACAGCACATTTGTTTACAACATGGGTTGCTGAATATATTTAAGGCCACCGTTGAGACCTACTGCTATGAAAAAAGAGATTCCTTTCAAAATATTTCTGCTCATTGACAATGCACCTGGTCACCCAAAAGCTCTGATGATATACAACAAAATTAATGTAACTTTCATGCCTGCTAACACAACATCCATTCTTCAGCCCGTGGATCAAGAAGTAATATTGACTTTCAAGTTATTATTGAAGAAATATATTTCATAAGGCTACAGCTGCCATAGATAATTTCTCTGATATATCTGGGCAAAGTAAATTGGAAAACGTTCTGGAAAGGATTCATCACTCTAAATATCATTAAGAACATTTGGAAATCATGGGAAGAGGTCAAAATATCAACATTAACAAGAGTTTGGAAGACATTGGTTCCAACCTTCATGGATGACTTTGAGGGTTTTAAGACTTCAGTGGAGGAAGGAACTGCAGAAGTGAGAGAATTAGTAAGAGAACTAGAATTAGAAGTGAAACCTGAAGATGTCACTGAATTCCTGCAATCTCATGCTAGAACTTTAACAGATAAAAAGTTGCTTCTTAGGGATGAGCAAAGAAAATGGTTTCTTGAGATGGAATCTACCTTACTAGTGAAAATGCGGTGCAACTGTTGAAATGACAACAAGGGATTTAGAATATTATATAAACTTAGTTGATAAAGCAGTGGCAGGGTTTGAGAAGATTGACTTCAATTTTGAACGAAGTTCTATGGTGGGTAAAATGCTATCAAAGAGCACCACATGCTTCAGAGAAATCCTTTGTGAAAGGAAGAGCCAATCAATTAGTCAAATTTTATTGTTTATTTTTAAGAAATTGCTAGGCACAGGCAGTGGCTGACCTTGGCCTGCACCAGAACCTCTCCCAAAAGGCCCAGAACCAACACACCTGGTGGCTAGCATCAGACCACACCAGAGCACCACCCGCCCACCTGCACAAATGACACATCCAAAGGGATGTGGCAGGCACCAGAGCCCTGCTAAAGCGAATCCTGCTCCATAGGGTCAGTTCTTGCACAATAGCTCCTCTACTATAGACATAGTCAGTACTCACAACATTTCAGGCTGAAGGTCTATCTCTCCCATTGACGTGCCAACAGCAAATGAAACTCAACTGCAATAGGAGGGCACACATATTAATACAAGGGACGAACCTGGAGCACCTGGCTCAGGTGACCAGGGAGATTGAGCCACTGGGCCCCACAGTACACCTACTATATAAAGCCACTCTACTAAGACTAGGAGACATAGCAGTTCTACTTAATACATAGAAACAAGCACAGGAAGGTAGCCAAACTGAGTAGACAAATATACATGTCTCAAGTGAAAGAAAAGAATAAAGTTTAAGAAAAAGAATGAAAAAAAAAAATGGAGACGAGCAATGCACCAGATGTGGTGTTCAGAACATTGGTTGTAAGGGTGCTCAATGATCTTAAAAAGAACATCAATGAAGAGACAGGAGACATAAAAACGGAGATAGAAAACAAAAAAAGAACCAGTTAGAAATGAAGACTGCAATAACTGAAAAAAAAAGAATACATTAGAGGGAATTAATAGCAGAGTAGGTGAAGCAGAGAACTGAATCAGCAATTTGGAAAATACATAGTAGAAAAAACCCAATCAGAACAGAAAAAAGAAAAAAATATCCAAAAAATGAGGATAGAGTAAGGGGCCTCTGGGACAACATCAAGTGTACCAATGTTCGCATCATGGGGTACCACAAGGAGAAGAGAGAGTGAGCAAGGAATTGAAAACCTATTTGAAGAAATAATGACAGAAAACTTCCTTAACCTGGGGAAGGAAGTAGACATACAAGCCCACGAAGCGCAGAGAGTCCCAAACAAGATAAACCCAAAGAGGTCCATGCCAAGACACATCATAATGAAAATGCCAAACGTTAAAAACAAAGAGAGACTTAAAAGCAGCAAGAGAAAAGCAGTTAGTTACCTACAAGGGAGCTGCCATAAGACTGTCAGCTGATTTATCAACAGAAACTTTGTTGGCCAGAAGGGACTGGCATGAAATATTCAAAGGGATAAAAAGCAAGGACATACAACCAAGATTACACTACCCAGCAGAGCTATCATTTAGAATCAAAGGAAAGATAAAGAACCTCTCAGATGAGAAAAAGCTAAAGGAGTTCATCAACATTAAATCAGTATTACAAGAAATGTTCTCTAAGAAGGCGAAGGAAAAAAAATATAAATAATAAAATGGCAATAACTACATATCTATCAACAATCACTTTAAATGTAAACAGATTAAATGCTCCAATCAAAAGATAGGGTGGCTGAATGGATAAGAAAACAAGACCTTTACATGTATGCTGCCTACAAGAGACTCACTTTAGATCAACAATCACACACAGACTGAAAGTAAAGGAATGGAAAAAGATATTTCATGAAAATGGAAATGAAAAAAAAGATGGGGTAATAATACTTATACCAGATAAAATAGACTTTAACACAAAGGCTATTACAAGAGACGAAGAAAGACCCAATAATCCCATTTTCTAAAGAAATCTAAAACATTACTTCGAAGGGACATGTGCATCTATATGTTCATTACAGCATTATTTACAACAGCCAAGATAAGGGGGAAACCTGAGTTGCCATCAATAGATGAATGGATAAAGAAGAGGTGATACATATATATAATGGAATATTACTTAGCCATAAAAAAGAATGAAATCTTGCCATCTGCAACAACATGGATGGACCTAGAGGGTATTGTGCTGAGTGGAGTAAGTCAGACAGAGAAAGACAAATGCTATATAGTTTTATTTATATGTGAAATCTAAGGAACAAAACAAACAAACAAACAAACAAAACAGAAACAAATCATAGACTCAGAGAACATTTTGATAGTTGCCAGATGGGAGGGGAGGGTCAGAGATGAGCGAAAAAGGGGAAGGGATTAAGAAGTACAAATTGGTAGTTACACAATAGTCATGGGGATATAAAGTATAGCATAAAGAATATAGTCAATAATATTGTAATAACTATGTATGGTGTCAGATGGGTCCTAGATTTATTAGGGTGATCACTTCATAGTTATATAAATGTCTAATCAGTATGTTGTATACCTGAAACTAATATAATATTGTATGTCAACTGTAATTAAAAAATGAAAAAATATTTTTAAAAATGTATAACAGAAAAAAAAATTGCCACAGTCATCCCAACCTTCAATCATCACCCTAATCAATCAGCAGCCATCAACACTGAAGCAGCAAAAAACTTATGACTCTCTGAAGGCTCAGATGATGGTCAGCATTTTTTTAGCTCTAAAGTATTTTTAATTAAGGTATACACATTATTTTTTAAAGATATAATGCTATTTGACAATATACTACAGTATAATGTAAATGTAACTTTTATAAGCACTGGGAAACCAAAAAATTAGTCTGACTTGCTTTCTTGTGATATTCACTTTATTGTGGTTTCTGGAACCAAACCTGCAATATCTTCAAGGCATATCTGTATACTTCGTATATAATGTGAAGAACTACTTTGCCTCAGCAGCCTTTCAATAAGGTACTTACAGAATCCATGTTTTGAAATATTTTGGATTTGAAATTATGTCTGGATGAGTTTAAAAGACTTATAAAGACTCAGAAAAATGCTGAGGGAGAATTTCTTCTTTCTAATAAAATCTATAAGGATGGCATATAACTTTTTTTCCCCTATAACTCCTGAAGAGCTATCTCTAGCAAAACCTTGAGGGAAGTGAAGTTGGACAATGCTTTCCTTCCCCTTTCTCTTGTTGGACTTCTCCTTCTTCATCCTTTGAATTCCAGGTACCAGGACCCTCATGCTGCATGTAAAACATCACCTTCCCACCTTCTCTCAGAATTTACCAGCCTTGTGTCCTGTCAGGGCTTTGTATGGTGTCTAACTGGAGAAACTGACAGCTGATTAGCTAAATGTGGTATTACTTCCAGGAATATTTGCAATGCAACAGCCATTCTCGGCAATATAACACGGGAAGAATGAAATCTGTCTATTCTGTTGAACTTGGAGGACTGAGCAATCCTATAGGGCTTTTTAGTGTGGCTTCAATTCATACCTCATAGGCACCTGCCAAGATATAAAAGGAGTCTACTCAGACCTTCATAAAGGCCTATGACACTGCCGCATAATGAGCGCTGGGGCTGGCATTTTTCTGTATCTTGTTTTCATAGTAATTCTATTATGACAGTGACTCACTTGTCGGTCATCTTTCATCTCTAGCTATTGCTAATGAGTACCTGAAAAGAAAGGGAAAGCTCTGAGACACTGAAGTAACTCCCAGCCATGCAAACTCGGGCTGTCCACTCCATTGAAGAGACCCTCTGACATGCAGTCAGTGTTAATTTTTATTTTATATAGAATTTTAATAAAGTGAGTAATCTGTTTTCCAACCTGAGAGCGTATTAGAGGTAACAAATTAGAGGATGCAAAAAGAGGGCTTTTATAAGTCAAGAACAACTTGGGCAACCCATAGTGACAAATAACATTGACATGGAGGGAAGAGAAAACAAAATAAAATAAGCAAAAACAAAAACAAAAACCCAAAAAACAAAACAGGCAGTCTGGAGACATTTGAGGTGGAGGCAAACATCCTTAATAACCTCTTAGAATAAATTTGCAAAACTATACAGTGAAATACTAACTGTTTAACAACATTTCGAAAGGTTGGAGATATGACTGGTACGCTCTATTAGAAGGCATACTTGGATTTCTATTAAACAAATTAAAGTTAAAGACTTTGAGTAGGACACTGGTATCTGCTAAAAGGAACAGAAATTCGGGGTGGGGCAAGTGCGAGTCAATAGTGCAGAGCTGGAGGTGGAGAGCTTCTCATCTGAACTCTCTCTGAAAGCCACGAGTTACTTTATGAAATATGCAGCTGATAATCTGGCCTCATTGTGTTTTTGCATTTTCTCCACTCTTTCTGATGGAGAAAGTGCATTTAGGGTTGCCCAGAATGTATGCTACAATAAAAATACATCTCTCAAAGCTAGGGAGCATGTTTCAGCAGTATTTGGGATGACTCTTTACAACATAACTTACTGGAGAAGATCAAAGATTGCGCTGGCCCAGAGTATTGCATCAGAGGCCACATGCTGTGAGGCCACACCACTTCCTAAGGCCACAGTTATGGAGAAGCAAACTGAGCTCCACTGCAGTGCTTATTATCAGAAATCTTAAATATTTGCCTTAAAAATAGTTGCCAGCTGAAAGGGGCTATCTTTAGATGTGTTCACGAATGATGCAAAAGGTTCATCTGAGGTGTTTTTAATGAGTAGGTTTTTAGATTGTTGTTTAGATGTTGCCTTTGTTGGCTTATATTCCCATAAATAGAATCTGTATTAAGAGAAAACATAATGGCTGAAGTTTTGAAAGAACTCTTTTCTGTGTGTCGAGGCGGAGGGTAAAGATTGTGGTATGTGAAAGAAAGCTTCTGACTATATCACGGCAGAAAATAGTGAAGTGCAATGTTCATCACTAAATGGTTCTGTTAATGCAAACTGAAATGACCTATCCCTTCTTAGCATCCAACGGGAGGGATATTAGGGTCTAAATTGCCAGTCTTCTCATCTGTTGAGTTCATTTGGCCACAGAAAAGAACTTTTTCTCAGGATTATACACTGCTTATGAAGAAGGGCCCAGTTGGGACCCCCATAGTAGAGGCCTCACAGCATCCCCAGTCTCACCTTTCCTTTCCATATAGCTTAATAGATTGTCCCTTGCGACTTGATGCAGAGCTTGGAATGTCCCCTACCATAGAAAGTTGCCTTGAAACTTCTGATTAATGCCCTTATGCTTACTGGTCACAATCTTTACAGTCTAGCATTCTTTCCAGGCTACTTCCATCTTTGTTCCTGGGTTGCAAAAACCATATTGCCAGATGGATGGCTCCATGAAGCAGAACAGACTCTCTGGAATCATCACGTAACTCCTGGAATAATATCCAGATTTTCCCTTAAATATTCTAAGCCGGACTGAGGGAAGTGAGGCCGTTTTTGAAGGTATTAACCAGCTGCCTTCTCAGATCACCGGTGCCCTGATTGATCATAAACACTTATTCTAAATAGCCCAATTCCTGGGTCGGTCTATTGGCTGAGTGGCACAGGCAGCACACAGCCTGGACTCAGTTGCTCTCTGATTTCATTTAGAGCAGTGTTTCTCAAGCTAGGGTCCATGGGGTTTCCCCCAGTTTGCCACAAATAAATGTTTTAATGTGTTTTCATTGGTAATCTTTACAGAGTATCTGGATGATTACCTAATAAGTGAGTACTCCCTGGCTGTATCTAAGAAATCTTTGCCTAACTCAAAGTCAAAAATTTATTGTCCTGTGTTTTCTTCTAGAAGTTTTCTAATTCTAGGTTTTACATTTAGGTCTATGCTCTATTTTGAGCTATTTTTGTTTGCTGAAAAGACTGAAAGACTATCCTTTCTCCACTGAATTAGCTTTTCACCTTGTCAAGAAACAGTTGTGCAAACGTGTTGTTTATTTCTAAACTTTGTTTTGTTTCATTGGTGTAGATCAACTTACCTGTCTTGATGCCAATACTACACTTACTGTAGCTTTAGTATAAATTTTGAAATAAGGTAGTGTTAAACCTCTTCCTTTTTCAAAGTTGTTTTGACTATTCTAGGTATTTTGCATTTTTATACGGATTTTTAAAATATGAATCAGCTTATCAATTTTTACACAAAACTTTGCTGAGATTTTGACTGGATTTGCATTGAATGTATAGATTAATTTGGGAGCATTGAGATCTTATACTGATATCTTAACTGATATCTTAATCTTCTGATTCACGAACAAGGTATATTTAGTTTTCTATTTAGGTTTCTTAAATTTCTCTCAGGAATGTTTTGCCTTTTTCTGGATACAGTTCTTCCATAATATTGGCCAGGTTTATACTTAAAATTTTCATATTTTATGTAATTATAAACAGTATTTTTTATTTCAACTTTAAACTGTTCACTGCTAGTATATAGAACTACAACTGAGTTCTGAATTGGATACTTTCTAAATTAACTTACTAGTTCTAGTAGCTTTTTTGTAGAGTCAGCTGAATTTTCTACATAAATGGTTATTTATCTGTGAATAAAGACAGTTTTACATCTTCTTTTAAAATACGGATGACTTTTTCCTGTAACTGAATGGTAAGATCCTCCAGTATAATGCTGAATAACACGGGATAAGAGTGGATATCTATGTTTTGTTTCTGATCTTAGCGGGGGAAAAAAGTCTTCTACCATAAAAACATGATGCTAGCCACTGCTTTTTGTAGATACCCTTTTCATGTTGGATAAATTTCCTTCTATTCCTAGTTTACTGAGGTTTTTTTTTTTTTTTTTAAATCAAGAATAGATGTTCGATTTTTCTAAATGGTTTTTCTGCATCTATTCAGATAAAGTTTTTTTCTTTTATACTTTTTTATTCTATTGAATTACATTAATTGATGTTCAAAAGCTGAACTAACTATATTCCTGAAATGATCTCTACTTGGTCATGATTTGATGTACAAAAATTTGATAATTTCTGCATCTATGTTTATGAGGGATATTGGTCTGAAGTTTTAGTTTTTATTTTTTATAATGCTTTATTACTTTTGGTATCAGGATAATGATGGCTTCAAAGAATGATTTGGAAAATATTCCCTTCTCTTAATGTTTTTAGAAAAGTTTATGTAGAATTGATATTTCTTCCATATAATTTGGTAAAATTCTCCAGTGTGTCACTGGGGCTTGCAGTTTTCTTTTTGGTCAAGTTTAACTACAAATTCAGTTTCCTTACTAGATAGGACTACCAGAATTAACTATTTCTATTTCATTGAACTTTGTTAATTTGTACTCTCAAGTAATTTGTCTATTTATGTTGTAGAATTCATTGACATAAAGTTGTTCATTATCTTTTTAATGTCTGTAGAGTTTGAATCTGTGGTGATATCACCTCTCATTCTTCAAACTGGCCATTTATGCCTTCTCTTCTTTATCCTGGTCAATCTGGCTAGAGTTTTACCAAGTTTATTGGTCTTATCAAAGAACCAGTTATTGGTTTCACTGATATTCTCTTTTGTTTTTCTTTTAATTCATTTCCACCATAATCTTTATTATGTCCTTCCTTCTGTTTAGTTTTAGTTTGCTCTCCTTTTTCTAGTTTCTTAAGGTGGAAGTTGAGGTTATTGGTCTGAGACCTTTCTTATTTTCTACCACAGACATTTGGTGCTATAAATTCTCCTCTAGATAGATACTTTAGCAACATTCCATGATTGCATTTTTAATTTTCATTTAATTCAAAATATTGTCTAATTTCTCATTTAGTTCCTCTTTATTTTTTTGTACAGATCTAGATTTTTATCCAGTAGTCTTTATTTTATGAAGATCTGCTAGTGATGAATATTTATTTTGAAAGATGTTTTTGCTAGATATAGATTTGTCGCTTGACAGCATTTTTGCCCGTTAGTAATTTAAAGATACAGCTTAACTGTCTTTTTACATTGTTTCTAGAATTATGTTGTCATCCTTCTCTGTATTTCTCTGTACATAACATGTTGTACACACTCCGATAAATTTTAAGATTTTCTCTTTATCACTGTTTATCTTACTGGTTTTAAGCAATTTGATTATGATATGTTTTGGTGTAGGTTTTTCATATTTCCTGTGCTTAGGGTTTATAAAGCTTCTTGAACCTATGGGTTTATAGTTTTTCATTACATTTGAAACATTTTTGGACATTATTTCTTCAACTATATTTTGTGCTTCATCTTTCTCTGGAGACTCCAATTACAAATGTATTAGGTTCCCACATCCTACTAATGCTTTTATTTAAAAAATTTCTTTGCGTTTCAGTTGGATAGTTTCAATCACTTTCGAGTTCACTAATCTTTTTTTTTTCTTTCACTAAAATGTCGAGTCTGCTGCCAATCTTAAACTG
Organism: Pteropus alecto; assembly: GCF_000325575.1. Classification (NCBI taxonomy): domain Eukaryota; kingdom Metazoa; phylum Chordata; class Mammalia; order Chiroptera; family Pteropodidae; genus Pteropus; species Pteropus alecto. Next base: position 654,176 of record NW_006432227.1, on the reverse strand, counting down.
TAGTTTTCACCTTAGACATTGTTATTTTCGCCTCTGAGTTTTATTTGGGTTCTCTTTATATCTTCCTGTCTCTACTTAATTTTCTAACATCTGGACTACAGTTATAATAGTAACTTTGTAGCACCCTTTTCTGCTAATTCTAACATCTATGTCAGTCTGAGTTCTTTCAGTTGGTTGATTTTTGTCCTTTTTCTGGGATGTATTTTCCTGCTTCTCTGTATGCCTACTAATCTTTAATTAGATGCCAATTAAATTGGCATTGTGATTTTATCTTCTTGGGTTCTGGATATTTTTGTATCCAGTGACTATCCTGAAACTTAGCAGTAAAATTACTTAGAAACAATTTGATTCTTTTCAGTTTACTATTAAGAGTTGTTAGATGGAATCAGAGGAGCATTTAGTCTAGGGCTAATTTTAAATTTCTTTCCCTTTATTGAAGCAACTCTATTTTGAGTTATTTCTTATGCCCTGTAAACTATCACTTTTACCAGTCTGGCTAGTGCGAACAGTAGTATTCTGACCTGTGTAAGTGCGGGGCACTGTTCCCTCTAATATTCTCCCATCATTCTTTTCCTGGCCTCAGGTGGTTTCCTTATACACTTACAGCAGTTAGTACTTGTTTAAGTACTTATCTCCAGAATTATTTCTTTGTGCAGCTCTCTCTTGTTCAGTACTCTATCCTGTGAACTCTAGCCCTATTGTTCTCCCTGGACACTTGGCTCTATCTCCTCAACTCATGGAGTCTGCTGGGTTCACTTGGGTTCTCCCACCTTGTACTGCAGACTGTAGACTCTCTCAAGGGAGTAAGCCAAGGCAATAAATAGTAGGGCTTACCTCATTTATTTACCATCTTTTAGTGATCACTGCCCTTTGTTCCCTGATTTCCAGTGTCAAAAATGGTGGTTGTTGCTGTTATTTCAGATGGAAGGGTAAAACTTGTCCCTGTTACTCAATCTATTCCAAAAGCAAACGTTTCTGTGTTTTCATTACATTTTGGTTTTATTATAGATTGCCATTTTTTAATGGTTAGTACTTTTAGTATCTTGTTACTATTCCTAGGTAACAAAGATCTTCTTTTTGTTTTCACTTTAAAGACTTTATTTGTTTTACCTTCTACATTTATACATGCAATCAATCTGGAATTGATTTTTGTATATGGTGTAAAGTGAAGTCAAGAAACATTTTTTTCGTATGGCTATATAATTGACCCAGCAGCATTTATTAAAAAGACCACATCTTCTGCACTTCACTGCAGTGTCATAAATCAGGTGAATGAATGCACATGTTATTTTGTTTATGGACTCACTGTTCAGTTCCATTTCTCAGGTTGCCATATTTTCATCAGTACCCCACTTTTTTAATTAGTATAGTTTACAGTAGGTCTTGATAAATGGTAGTAAGGCCTCTTGTTTTTTAATTTATTGTTCTTAAAGATTTCCTTATCTATTCATAAGCCTTTGCATTTCCATATGAATTTTGGAATTATCTCATCAATTTCTGCAAAAAAGTCATCAACTGGGATTTTGAATGGATTACATTTAATTGATAGATTAGCTTGGGGATAAATTGACATTTTTACATATTAAATTTTCCCAGCCATGAATATAGTCTAGTCTTCCATTTATTTAGTTCTTCTTAACTTCTCTCAATGATGTTACATAGTTTTCAGTGCATAGGTATTGTACATCTTTGGTCTGTTCAATATTTTTAAAGTTATCCATATCAATAAGGACCATCAACTCACTTTCTCCTCAAATATTCATAAGATCTCACAATGGTGAGAAAAAACAGACATAGGTCTGTCCTCATGAAGCTTATAATCTAGTGATATTAAATGTTTATTGTATTCACAGTGCATATAGTAATTTTGTATCACTTTTTGTAATTTTGTAATTTTGCAACCATATACTCACATTAAATTAACATTTTATGGGTTTCATGAGTTGTTTTTCTTTTATATTTGTTTAGGTTTTATTACATTAAATCAACGTTTAATTAACATGATAAAAATATTTTAATGTTGAGAGATCCACAACAACTTTTGTCTTTTGTAAAATGTCTCTATAAGTTTGCTAACCTGTTTAAGGAAAGGATTTTTTTACCTGATTCATGTTCATTATCAAATTAAATGTCAAATATTTAGGTAGAATTGTAGACAAAAAACTCAAAGAACTATTCTAATATAGCCTCTAAGTTTTTGGCTAAAGATTTTAGTTGCTGATGGAGTTTCTTCCTGAAGGTAGAGAAAATCTTCTACCAAAAGACTTTCTTTCATTAAAAATAAAGTGGCATAGGGAATATTCTGACATATCAAAAGTCAGAGAATAAGCTCCAAATCTATCATAGTCCACGAGAAATTAACTTGTGGTTTTTAATCATTGTATTTAGGCTATTGTTCATGCCTGGTTAAAACACCAATGTTATCTTGGTATTGTTTATTTAAGAAACGAAAATTGTACAAATACATGAATCATTTGTTTTGGACTGAGCTCAAAACCAGTAGATGTAAGAAATTTGTTGAGATTTTGTTGTTTGTTGTTTCTGTTTTTATATTTGATCTACCAGGATCTCTGGAATGCTATTCTTTGAGCACTCTGAATGAGGGAATTAAAACTAAAGTAAGGCACGATGCAAGGTATAGCCATACAAATACCTGATATTTGGGTAAAAAGTGAAGGGCTTAAAACTGATCAGATTTTTTCAAATAAATATATTTGACATCATGTAATTTAAATGTCAGATCTACTACCAGTTTCTCCTCTTTTCCTCCAGATATTTGGCATCAGTAACCATGATGATAATCTCAAATACCAGGCACTGTGTTTCATAAATATATGTTAATCGAAATAGATTTTTTCTCATGAATGCAGAAAAAAATCTTGTTTTGTTTTGGTCAAGACAACAAAATCAGAACTGTTAACTCTTAAGAAAAATTAGAAGTTAACTCTTGAGAAAAATTAGAAGTTAACTCGAGAAAAATTAAAAATAATTTCTACAAAGGTAATAGTCATCTTACTATATCTATGAGCTCATTATGAAAGATCTAAAAATGTGATACATTTGAAATCAGGGGAAGGAGAGGTCCTGCTTTTTTCAAGACGTTATTCCCCAACCTATGTGTGACTAATAAGGAAGGTATGTGACTCTTGGGGCATCCCTGCAGGTACAGTGAATGAGCAAATTCTTAGCAGCATTATGACATCACCAGGGAGCGTGACTTGGGTCAAGAGCTTGGCAGGAGACTTTGGGAACAGAAGAATCAACAGCAATCAAGGCTGGCAAGCCAACATACTGGCCACCATAAAACTGAAAAGAGACCTTATTGTACCTCAAGCACAGCAGCAGGTTTAATAGAAAAGTAGACATGTTTATAGTCCCAGATTTACAGCACGCCTTATAAACACCTTATTACTTAGAATCCAGACTGCTGTCCTAGAAACTAAGAATGTGACTTTGTGAAGCAGTTGGATTTGTTGACATAAATGTCTTGACTAAGTTTGCCATTGTGGTTAACCAAAACGCATTTACTCCTGGGAAAGTAAACAGAAGCAAACAAAATGCCTCTTATACTACAATACAGTAAGTTTTAAATTGACCAAACTTGATGCTATGACATAAATATGCTTAATGTTTATGGAATTTTTTAGAAACCTTTTGCCATGTTGGGCTTACCATCCTGTATAAGTCGCACTGAATGGGAATGTGTTTTCAGAATTACATGTGCCTAAAGACTTCATCAGAAATATTCAGAAAACCTGCCATGAATACCGGGGCTGACCACGCAGCAAATAAAATGGGTCATGGTCTCCTCAGACATTAATGTGAATAAATCAGTTCTGCGCCATGTAATAGCTACACACTGAAATGGTTACCAACAATTAAAAATAGAGAACTAATGGAAAATAATGTTGAATAAATATTATAAAACCACATGAAAATATGTTCAAGGAAGGCAAAGTATCTGGCTGAAACCCACAAAGTTGACAAAATTCTTAGGGAAGAATGAAAATTCAGACTGATCTCCTGATGCTTAAAAATTCACTTATTTAACAGTAGATAAAACTCCTGGTTTGGGGATAGATTTTTGAAATTACAGACTCTTAGGACCTTTGGAGTCTAACCAAATCAACTTGGCAGGTATCCTATCTGATTTTTGGGCTTATAGTCAGCTCTCTCCAAATCTCAAAATTCTATAGTAGAAAAGTTCTTCATGTCAGATATAAGTGGTTAGCCATGAGTATATAGTTGAGATCTAAAATAGTCACAATTTTTTTGCAATAAAATTTCTATCAATAAAGATCTACAAGAAATTATTAAAAAGATAGTATCTGTGTGATTGACAGAATAGAATGTGAAAAAATGCACAGTTCTTGATTTACCAAATCCCACAAACTAGATCCTATAAATGACAAGAACCTGGACATTTTTCTAACAGAACCATGTGGCTGACTTCATGAACCACAGCAAAGGAAAATGACCACATGCAGCCATCAAAACATTTTTACATGTTTAAAAAATGAGAGATGTTTGCTCTGCAGTAGCACATTCAAGAATGATATCAGGGATTTAGTTGACTAAGCCCCATGAGTCTTCTCCCAATCAAATGCAATTATAGGCCACATTAAAAGAAATAGTATGTTCAAAATGAGAGGGTTCTTGGTTACAACAAAATAGAATTACTGTTCACACAAATTTAGTTCTGGACACACAAATTAAAATGGACATTGACAAACTGAAGCAAACCCAAAGGAAAATGATTTAAATAAAGAGATTAGGACCATATATTCTCACATTATTAGAAAGTTAAAAAAAATCAGGGATGTTTAGTTTATAAAAAAGTTTTCCAAAGAATGTGATCATTGACTCAAATACATGGAATAGAGCACAGTCTAGTTTTGTCCTAGGTTCAACAAATAAAAGTTACAAGAAAATCAACAAAACATAAGTATGACCTTTCTAAATAAAGCTTTCCAAAAATAAAGTGGCCTTCCTTGGGAGATGGACATAACTGGAAATGTTCGCAGGGTTAACAACTCATCGGTAGTTATTGTAGAATGGACCGAAGCACTGGAGGACAGGAAAGGTTGAACTAGAGTGGTTTTCCAATTGTTTAGCAGAACCTTAGTATCTGCAGAGAAACAAGTTCTAATGTGTTACCCATTACCATGTGCTTCCTTCTTCAACCAAAGCAGTTTAGATTAAATCTATTTATATATGGTACTCTACCCAAGATTTCATTTTACAATGAAATGCGCTATTAAAAAATCTTGCAAACCATTAAAGAAGATAATTTCTGAGGTTAATTCTGATATTATTCTATAATCCATATCTCCTGGAAAAAAAAATGCATCTTTATGGTATGATCCATTGTCATGTCACATGGTCTAGTGTAGCTCTGTCTAATGAAATGCTGGTATTATGAGAGCGCAGAGAATCATATGTGAAGGAACAAACAATTACTCTGATGGTTACCACCAAGACTGTGGCTTGGGCATGAAAATAATTCGCAAGCAGGGCTATGAGGAAGGCAATATCCAGGTAAATCAGAAGGAAAAACCTGTAGTCTACAGAGGTGAGACACGGGAGTAATTTCCAGCATTATGCGGATGCTGTGAAAGAGGAAACATCTTTGACCTCCAATTGATTATCGCAATGTTGATACTCTGCAAATTAGACTTCATTTACAGTGGAGAACTCACTTTATGAGTTACTTGTAGAAAACTTTAGTCTCTGAGGACAGGGAAAAAAGGCTGATTTCATTTTTCAGGTATATTAGCATGTTAAGGTCTCTGGCATGATTCCAGAGAAAGTTTCGTCCACCTTTGGCCATCCTCTTCTATAGAAAAGAAGTTAATAACTTAGAAGTATCATCCCAGACATGATCATTTTTTCTCTTGATGATGACCTAAGGGACACAAGACATGCATTTTCATCCTCACTTCTCAGATAAGGAAATTGGAGGTCACAAACAACAAGTGACCAGCCTAGATCACATAGCTACTAAATTGGAGGGTTGGGTGCTGTGAGCAGTATGAAAGCTGTCTTGATTCCAAGTTTAAAAGTCTTTTGCATTATCTTTAGCACATGAATTCTTCAACTAAAGAGTTCTGATAAAGCTCAGAGTTCCCTCAACCTATCTTCTTACAATTTCGCTGTGTCTGATATACAGCTAATTGCTATTTGATGTACCCTTAGCTTTGCATATATAAGTGGACAACCCCTCCCTTATATTCAAATAGTAACATCTATATTAAAAATCAATAATTGTCTAGAAATAAACAGGTCTATTTAAAAAACTTAATTCAGTGACTCAGCAAATTATGCTGCAATAGCTTTCAGTAATTACTTTTTATTTTTATTTTATTTATTTATTTTTTAAAGTGTTTATGGTGAGAAGCATGCAGGAAAACATGAGGCTTTGTGTGTGCTTTTATTTTCATTACCTCTTCTACTACTAGAGAATGTCTGGCCTTCAGCAGATTGCTGAATGTCTGGCAGGCAGACCAGTCTTGGCAAAATATCTTGGATTATATCAGCTGAAAACAAATGTAAAGGCTCCTAAGAAGCTAGATTTCCCTCAAACGATGTCCCTGAGAAGACTCATTTTTCTTAACTGCTTAATTTCTAGTCTGAGTTTTCAAAGTTTAGAGTTGCGGGTATAAGAATTATTAATGAAAAAAAAATTAATTCTAGAATGGCCCCTATGGGAAGTAGAGAAAAAGCCACAAGGATTCTCTTATCTCCTGTTATACTTGGAATTTTCTTCACAGTGTCCCCCAAGAAGAGAGAAGATAGTGTCTACTAGGAGATTGTTTACTCTTGTAGCCAACTTAGAGCCATTTCTGCAAGATCAGTGCTGCTCTTCTGGGTTACTCTAGCTGAAGATGGAGTTTCTCAAATAATAGTCTTTGGAACACGGGTTCTGTGAAATACTATGACATAAAAAATTCTATTTTCAACCCTTTGGGATACTAATCCCTTGTATGGAGAATCATAGTGCATGTGAGAAATCCTATAGTTAAGAAATCAGTTGTTCCCTTTTAACGCAGCATTTCTGAAAGTTAGTTGGCCATTGTGCTGATCCCTTGCTTTCCCTTTCCCTGACCTCTCTGTACTGGGGAGAGAAGTGGAAGGGAGAGGGCATTCTGGCAAGCTGTGTTTCCTTGCAGGTGTCTATGGCAACTAGCTTCCTGCTGGGTTTGGCCAATGCCAGGCAATGCTGGGAGACTGGAGGAGAAAAGAGGGGAGGATCCAGGGCATTCCTTCTCTCCTGCCCACCCATTGTCTCAGTGGGATTTCCTGCAACAGTGGTGTTTCCTTCCGCTCCCTTGGGACAGTTCCGGCTCCCTTGGGACAGACCGTCAGTGATTCCAACTCCCACTGGGTGGCCCTACATCTCTTTCTTTTTCTTGAAGGTAGTAAGGGATCCTGCTGTTGCTAATCTATGGGTTGCTCCGCAAGTGGTGGGCCAGCTGGTTTTCCAGAAGTGTCCACGACACTCCGCATGCCAGGACTCACAGAACCTGCTCACCTGTCCTGGTAGCAGAGTACCAGCTGCACAGATGTCAATATGGTAGGAATACTGATTATTAGCAGCATGGAATTTGCCTCTGTTTCATGCTTCTAAATTTTCAGAGATCTATTAATCTAGAAAAGTGCCCTGGCAAGTTTGTTGGCAAGTAGAATGCCCTATCTTAAGGACTTTGATGACCTGGGTCCCTAGA
>NW_006432227.1:631402-646296 GCF_000325575.1 Pteropus alecto | reverse complement strand
CTGCACGGTGTAAAGGTTCTGCATAACTACTGGCACGTGCTCAACGTTTATGGGGTTTCTAACAAGTGACAATTGTGCTACAGCCATAAAAGTACTGGTCTGAGCTCTGCCCACAAGCACCTGCCATTGAGTTGGATAGTGCCCCTTTTAGGGCTAATGGCCTCTCCAGACAATTCTGAGGTAATATGTCAAGTCATTAATTCCTGAGTAGCACTGAATGCTATAGTTTGGCACCTTTTTTTCTGCAAGGAATAGTACCAAGTATGGTAGGCTAATAATGGCCTCCCAAAGATATCCACATCTGAAGTCCCAGAACCCATGAATATGCTACTTTACGTGGCAAAAGGGACTTTGCAGAAGTGATTAAGTTTAGGGTTGCGAGATGGGAGATTATCTTGTACTATTAGATGGGTCCAACGTAATCACAAGGGTCTTTATAAGAGGGCAACGAGAGAGTCAGAATCAGAGGAGAAGATGTGATGACGGAAGCAGAGCTAGAATGATGTGAGGCCGTGAGCAGAGGAACGTGGGTATTCACTAGAAACCGGAAAAGGCAAGGAAGCAGATTCGCCCCCCGACCCTCCAGAAGGAATGCAGCCCTGCTGACCAGTTTAGACTTCTTAGCTCCAGGCCTGCAAGATAATAAGTTTGTGTCATTTTAAGCCACTAGGTTTGTTATAGTTTGTTACAACAGTAACGGGAAACTAATACACCAAGGATGATGAAGGGAAAATACAATTTCAGTAACTGAAATTTCTGAGGTTCCTTCAGCTTTCTTACCCAGTTGAAATTTCTCCAAGAAAATTACATGGAACAGGTTTCCCTAAAGTCAGGCCTAGGTTGTCATTCTCGATTCAGTCATAACTGCAGGTGCTGTTCTCTGAAGTCACAGTTTTATAATCACACCTGCCAGGTGATATTTTCCCTTCCTTCCTTATAGCAGTGACATTATATTTGTGAATGGTTAAAATTTAATATCCAGTCTAAACGATTCTCCATATTACTGAGCTTGTGTCCCAACCACATGCAGGGCCACAGAGACCTTGGGGTAGCTCTTTCATTGTTAGGAATCTTTGACTGCAAGGGTACCAGACTTGACGAACAGGGGAGAACCATTGGAAGAATAATGAAGCACTTCATGAACAGACAGAAGAAAAGGCTTAAAAGCCGAGCCTTGGAAGGTAGGAAGCAGGATAGAAACCAGGGCCAAAACAATAACCACAACAATCACAATGATACAATGTTAACTCTTCCCTCCCTCCCTCCAGTTCTCTATAATTTACTTTTTGCCTCTTCTCAGTTTTCTGTCCCTTGCTCTGTCTCTCACTTTCTCTGCCTCTCTCTTTTCCCTTTCACATGTCTTGCCTTCTTTCTGAATGTCAGTTTTGTGCTGTCCTTCTAAGGACAATTAGACAATTTGCTCTACAATCGGGGACGCAGCTGCTGGCAATAGCTTCTGCCTCTTCATAGTCGCAGAGGAAAGAATATTCTTCCCAGGAAAAGACACTGATTGGCCAGGCCTAAGTCATGGTCCAAGACTGTGGGATCATGTAAGAAAATGGCAGGTGCCATTTGGACCCTGTGTTACTTATGAACAAAGGGGATGAGGGATGGCGGTGGGGGCAATGTCTCTAAAGAAGAACATGGAAGAAGGCATGGTGAAGATACAATGAGTGTCCATTTGAGGCTTGCTGGATATTTTTAAAGACCAAAGTAGACTTATGAATGATGACATAGAACACTTCTCCTCATATAGAAAATTTTTAAGTCTGGACTCTCAGATAAATTCATGTAATAAGACCAGAACATTTTAAACCTACACGGCGAAGATGTTCTAGAAATATTCTAGTGGTTCTTTGCACCTGGCCCAAGCATATAAACTATATATAGCTGTATTCATGTATGTATATATACATAAATATTTTAATAGAGACATTTAAAATTCTCTTTTGTAAAAGAAAGAGATATATTCATAAACATTCAAACTCAGCAGTATCAAGAAAATAGCTATTTAATTTTCTAGGATCTTAATAACATAAATTTCCTAAACTTGAAGTCCTTTAGATAAGTATGTTGTAGAATAAAAATTAATAGTTATTAATTTATTTACCAATCTTATAAATGTTCTATCTAAAATTTCAATAATATACGTTTTCTATGACACATATTCCTGAGATGATAGGTCTTAAAATATTTAAAAATCTGTAATGGTCACTATAAAATCATTACATCCAAAAAACAAAAGATAATAAGAATTTAAATTGTTTTAAGAAAATCTGAGGTTGAGTATGAAAAAAATATTTTGGAGATGGCAACCTTTGGGAACTGAATAAAGTAAAAACAGGAAGAAGTAGAGTCAGGCTAATAGAAAGAATTTCCTAGTAGAAATTCTTTGTGGATCTGGTGTTGAGGAACAGATTTCATGATTACATATTATCATTTATATTGTTACTGGAAGAGTTTAAGATATTTAAAAATGTGTTGTGAATAATTTAAATAATATTTCTTCAATTAATATTGTTTATATTATTATTTCCTTGAGAAGAATCCTTTTTAATAGATGTTCCAGGGGGGTATTTCTGTCAAGCCTTTATCCAAACGATGTAGATTCTATGAGTAAGTATTGGTCCGAATCCCCAAGCTTGCTCTCTATTATAGGTGGAGATAAAGAAGCTCATATCAAGAGCTAAAGATCAACACTGAGGTTAATGTGTGCTACAAAGATCTAATCTTGCTTTATACAGATGAGATTATATAGTTTCATTTTTCGATGTTATTATGGCCTCACTGAGCATTTATGGAAACACTATTTTAGTCTGCAGAAATTCTCACTGGCTTAAAATTGCTTGTATTTTAAGGAAATTGTCCCCTTCTTAAGTCTGGATCCAGGAAATAGAAGTGTATACATGATAGTTACTTGTGACACCTAAAGTGCTCGGAATCCATGCTTGTGGCAGTGGTAAATGGCAAATACTTATATAACAGTTACAATGTGTCAGGCACTGTTCCAAACAAATTAGGCCTCCCACAAGCAGCCAGCATAATCCCAGCCACTTAAAACAACCCTAAAGTCAGTTACGACACTACTGGCAGTCAGTTTTTTATAAAATTGGATTTTTATATTTGCAATGTAGTATATAGTGAAATATACTGGAGTCAAAATATATAGTGTAGTATAGTGAAGCTTTGGAGTCAGTTTGCTTCCATCATTTACTATTTGAATTCATAAAAATTAACCTCTTGTGGGCTCAGTTTCTTCATCTTGAAACTGGACAAAGTACCTTCTTCCCTCTGCTTCCCATGCAGAGAGGCCAAAGGCAGGTCTAATTGGGATGACCAATGGTGTTAGAACTGGAGTTCGGATTCCTCAGAGAGAAATTTGGCAGGAGGCATCAGCCTTTTGTTGGCCAGAAGCACGCACAGAGGAGTGTGAATCATGTTCTTATTGAAGATAGTTACCAATGATACCCCAGGGCTCATCCAAACCCTGGGAAACGAAAACCATCAATTCAACATTTGTTTGCTGCACAATCATTATACTTGGGCAAGAAAAGAGCTGTAATTCTCAAGTTTGATAAACACACACACACACACACACACACACACACACACACACGGAAAGAGAATGAATTTCCTCATTAACTCAACATATTTTAGGTGAGGTGGAGAAGGCTAAGTGGATTGGCTAACATAATCATTGCATTCTTGAAGGCCAATTTGCCCTAGAATGAGGAATTTATAAATTGGGAAAATATCCTCGAAAGCCTTGGAAACAGATAAGATATTTGGGGTTTAGAGTTCGCATTTACTGAGTAACAATGAAACGACTAATTAGTGTTGTTATTCTTTTGGAACTATTAAAAATACATCCAAATACAAAAATTACTCTCTACCATGAAAAACTATGTATCCTAACAATAATTTTTAAAGTGTACCAATTCTGTTTATGGTCATTTTGTCTTTATTTGTATTCATATCTTAGTAATGGGGACAGAGACAAATATATAAATAAAATGAAATTTTAAAATACTCCAAACTCATAATAGTTGAGTACATTTTGATAAAAAAAAAATAATAATAATGAAAGGGCTAGATAGCCTGAAAAAAATCTCCCACTATAAACACGTACAGTGCTGAATGAAATATTTTACACATCTTTTTAAATTTATGGCTCATTTAAACTTACAAAGAAGAGTGGGAAACTGATGCCAGATCTTTAGCTGCTCAGGGTCTTTTGGAGACTTGAGTATTAAAGGGGGTCGGTAGAGAGATGTGGAGTAAGAACTGAGACCCCAGATTAAAGCTGGGACCCCTGAAGGTCTACTGCCTCAGTAAAAGTTTGCTGTATTATTCCTGTACATCTGGAATATTTTATTATATATGTTTTAAGTTCTAAAAGGCATTAAAAGCATGGAAAACTACTTTTTTCCCCCCTTAAGGGTCATATAAACTAATTCTTATTCACTTAGCTAAATATTAGAGTGAATTTTTATTTTAACAATTTTTACTTTAACGATTTTGACTCAGTGGTATAATCAAAACTAGATAATTGGTTCTAAAGGATGGGGAATGTGACACGAATAAGCCCAAATACTGGCTATCTAAAAGCATTTTCTTCCTAGGTTTCGACAGTTTTACAGTCTTCTCATTCAACCAACAGAAGTGAGGTACAGACTATTCTGAGTAATCAAATACATGTAATACATAGGTGGAAGGCACTCCCTATTCAACTCCAACATCCCCATTTTTTAAACTGCTTTTTCTGTGCTGATCTTCCAGACTCCTTTGGCCATTTTCCATCAGTGAGATAAACCCCATACCAGGGCAGATGGCCCACCCAGAGAGCACAGAGGCTTGTGCACCACTAGATTCTGGCTATATATGCTCTTCCTTGATCTGGCTTTGGTGCTCCAAAGAAACACTGGATCTGAAAAGATGCATCCACCTAGCAAAGCTGGATGCATCTTTTCAGATCCAGTGTTTCTTTGGAGCATAATCTGAAATAAGTAAGAATGGGCACCAAAATGTTAGCATTCCGGAGACCGGATGTACATTTGTTTTCTTAATAAGAACAGCAACCCTCATTATGTATCAGGAAAATTCTAAACAATTTGAGCTTATCTTGTTTAATCCTCAGAACATTCCAGAAGAAAGATATAATCATTTCCATTTTGTAGATGAGGAAATTGAGGTTCAGAGATATTAAGTATCTTGCCAGCATATTAAGATGTCGACAGAGTTAGTTGCGGAGCCAGGATGTGGCCCAAGGCAGTTCATCTCCCCAAGTACAGCATTCCTAGGTCTTTTATCTTTTCAGCTATGAAGGAAGATGGCTTTGCCAGGCAGATATATGGGTAAATTGGTTTCTTTCATGTTGGCTAATCTCGGCGTAAGTGCTAGGGAAATACCTAGCTTATATGAAAAGAATCTTTTTGTCCTGGTTTTGATCTAGTTCCCTGGCAGGCTCGTTAAGATTTGTCTTAACATGTACATTTCCCTTGCCAAAGCACACGTGGTATGTTTGGACATATGGTCTCATTTTTATGATCTTTTAACCTTTACATATTTTAAATACTTCATGGTGGGGTTAATTATTTGTGGTGACCAAGATTGGCAGCTGGTCTGATGGGGCCATGTTTGGAATCCCTAAGGAATGAGAGGATGGATACCCTGTGGAACATACTTTCAAAGATAAATATATAAGGGTAGAGGAGAAATTTTTGACACACTCATTAATGAACACGGTCTAGCGATACCTCACGGTACGGGGCTAAATGTATTCTGAGACCTGTTTTGAGATTAGCCTTTATTGCTTTTCCAACAATTTTTAAAATGAATAAATATCTGAATCACTTAGAAAATGATCATTTAACTATTACTTGTCTTTATATGTTCTGAACACGTAGCTGGGCTCAAAAATTCATAACACCGACAACAGTAAGATTGGCTGAAGGACTTCAAACTTATTGATCCTTACAAATATGCTTCAGGTCACTTAATGGTGAGCTCTTTAACATCACAGAATTATAAACAACCTTAAAGCTGTTTTAACTTCAAAATGCGATAATAAACCAAGTTCTTATCCTTCTAGAAGTCCTTTGATAAGGTGGTCTAATGAAACAAACAGTTAGTGGAGCACCAAGTGGACCCACACTCAGAGGAGGCATGCTCCCCAAAGGCCTTGCACAAATGAAAGCTGAAATGGTGAATGCATAGCACAGGTTTGTCATTGCTTCAACTGCTTAGCTTCGATGAACCAAGATAATGGATATGAGTGTGCCTTTAGAAGTAGTGAAGAGGCCAGATTCTGAGGTACAGTTTCCTGAGGTTCAGATCTAGTGAGCAAGTTTGTGGGCCTAAACCCTGGATACCTGCGAGGCTTGTTCCCTACTCTATAAACAAAGGGAAGTTTTTCCCCAGGGAACATACGAAGATGTCTGGAAATCTTTTTGTTTGTCACAACTGGGGAAGAAGGAGCCTCTAGCAACTAGTTGGGAGAAGCCAGGAATGCTGCTAAATATTCAGCAATGCCACCACAAAAAGAATGATCGAATTTCCAAATGCAATGGTGTACAGATTGAGAAACCCTGTCATAAACCAAGATCATCTAAGCTGGTTTTGATTGATATGAGGCTGCTTTTTGATTGGATCTTAAAATTCTCTCATGCTGTGCAGCTAATTTAAAAATTCAATCTGAATAAAGTGCCTGGGGCAGAATATAGTCTTCAGGTTCACTTACATTTCACCTGATATGTAAGCTTTAAATCTTGTTAAGTTTATTAACTGTCAGCAAGGTCCTCTGTGAATAAATCTAATATACGCCTTATTCTATATTCAAAAGGGCAACTTTTTAGTAGTTTAATATAACTTTTACTGTATAAAAGTTATAGCTCTTCTGGTTTAGTGCCTGAAATGAATACTAAACACTTGCTTGATGAACAGCAATTCTGAGACTTGCAGACCAAGGTTTTACATGAGGAACAGGTGACTTTAGACAAGGTAATCTGAAGAACTATCATTAAAGATTTCACTACCTGCAGGAGAATGCAACCAAGCACTTCATTATTTGTGCATATGGTCAGAAAGTGATTATTGGCTCATTGGCACAAGCTAGACATATATCTCTACTTAAATCTGACACTTAGACAGTGATTTCTCCTTAAGAGTCAGGATTAATAGAAATGATCTCCGGATTAAACTTTGTACTATTTTAAAATGAAGATACTCTACGCCTTCCTAATCTCCATTCCTACTCCTGTTTCTTGTTTCTCATTACCTATTTCCCTTAAAGAGCCAGATGCATTTCTCCTTTCTGTGCCTTAGCCCATTGGGCTCCTGTAACATAATACAACAGACTGGGTGGTTTGTAAACAATGGAAATTTATTTCTCACAGTCTGGATGCTGGGAAGTCCAAGATGAAGGTGTAAGCATGGCTGGGTGAGGACCCTCTTCCTGGTTCATAGCTGGCATTTTTGTCCTCAGTGGAACCTCTCTTAAGGACCTAATCCCACCCTCATGACCTAAGCACCTCCTAATGCCATTATCGTTGGTGATTAGGTCTTTAACATATGAATTTGTGGGGGGGGTGGGGGGGGCGGGTCACAGACACTGAGACCATAGCACTGTGATTAGGAATAACAAAAAGACATCCATTATGTAATTTTATTTTTTTGATTTGAACGGAGGGTTGAGCTAAATAAACAACTGGCCCTGTTTGCCAAGTACATCAGACAGAATTCCTTATATTAGTTACACTATAACCAAATTTATTTTTGACTTATGTTCTCTAATCTTATTTGTTCCCTTTTAATTAATAAATAACTTATGTTGTCAGGCATACTAGGAAGTAGTACTATTATTAAAGCAAGGTGCATGGGAGATGTATTGAATGTTATTTTCTTTACTGTTGCTATTGTTACTTAAGGGTTATCTATGCTTCAATTTTTTTCTAGCCTAAAAATCATTATAGTTATACTATATAAGACAAAGGAGAGAGTAGACAGGTAAGGCACTGCTGAGTGGTGATGGTTGAGCTGAGACCTGAATGACAGGAAAGATGGAGTTAGGAAAAGATAGTCTGAAAAAGTGTTTTAAGCAGAGAAAGATCAAGAACATAGGCCTGTGTCAGGATGAAGTTGGTGAGTTCAAGGCCTTGGAGAAGGACTGCAATAGCTGGGACAATAGAGAGAATGGTCGGAGACCATGGCAAATGATGGACAGGGACCTGATGGCGTGGATTTTATTCTAAGTGCTGTGCTAATGCAGAAACAAAGCACCTGTCTGAGGAGCTTCTTGTCCTTCACTCCTATTGAGATGACGTCCTTGATAGGTTCTTTAGCTTGTGAGAAAGCATACAACCCCAGTTCTACTGCCTGAATTATTAAACTAGCAATGAGTGAAAATTACTGGAAGACAAACAGACAAAATAAAATCCTCAGAATTAGTTCAGTACCTCGGGAACAGACCAGCCAGTTAGACACACAATTGGGAAAGTACACACCATTCCCAAGGTTTTGACTCTAAATCATCTCAGGCCCCTATGCCAAGTGGGATCTTTCATAGAGGCTTTTACACATTCAGTCTTCAGAGAAACTCTTAACTCTTTGTTCTTGGACTAGAAGCTTTATTTCAAATGTCCCACAGCGTTGACTTTAGAGTAAGCTGCCCAGGTTCAAATCTTAGCTTTCCATTTACTAGCTGGAGACACTGAACAAGTTATTCCACAATTCTCTCATCTGTCAAGTAGAGATAATAGTTCTTCATTCACAGGGTTGTTGGGGAAATAAATGAATAAATACATATCATTTAGAACAGGTTCCTAGAAAAGTGCTCGCTAATGTCAATTAGCTATTGTTATTATCATTATTGATGAGAACCACCGTTTTTCTTTCCTAACATTTTGGACCTTTGGGTTCACTTTCACATAAGCATTTATTCCCTTAGAAATCCAAGACAGATGGATCATCTTGAATCTGAGGGAAATCAAAGACAGACCCTCAGTTTTATTCTTAGAACAGCAACTCTTAGCAAGGACCTAGGAAACAATCTTTTCTCTCCAATGAGACTTCAACTATTAGATGATAGGAAATTTGTGTTGTAAGAAGTGACTAGTATTTTGGAGGCCCCCTCTCTCTCCTCTTACACTTCATGTAGTGTGACAATAATGAAAGGAAGACTAAACTTAAAGTCGAGATTATAAAATTCTAATCTAAATTCTGTTCCCCACTAGCTGTGTGACCTTGAACAACAGAGCACAATACAACTGAAGGAGCCGTATTAAAAACTCTCTGAAGTGCCTTCTTGCATTAACGTTCTATAGTTTAGAGTATATTTTTGACAAACCCTTGCTTTAGTTAGGGCCCTGAATATGGAAAGTGGAGAAAGCATGATAGGAAAAAAAAGAGAGAGAAAAATATAAGGGGAAACAAAAACAAAGGAGGAACAGGTTATTAGGAAAAGAGTACAATGAGAAATAGAAGGAAAGGTAAGAAGGTTCAATCAGAAAGCTGGTTGATACTTTTTAATTAAGCATCCACAGTACCCTAGGCCCCGTGATGATGGACAAGCTCTCACAGGATGTACAGATGATTATGGAATACGTAAACAGTGAGAAAGAGAACAAAGAAGCTAACATCATCTAGAGGGGAAGGGGAGGGTTCCCTGAGAAAGAGTGCTACAGGTTGGGGTCAGAGCATTCTGGGTAGAGAAAACATAATTTACAAAGGCCCTGAAACAGAAGAGTGTCTGGTATTTTCAAGAACTAAGGGATTTTATGTATGGTTGCGACCAGCAAGAAAATGAAGCAAGAAAAGATATTCTCTGAGGACCAACTAGTGGAGTGAGATGAAAACTATTCCATCTCATCCCCTCCCGTGTCTGCTATAATGTAGATGGCCACATGCGGTTGGACCCTCCCCAGCTGATGATCGATCATCCTATAATAAGCATTAACACAAATCCCAGCCTGGTCATCCCCAAAGCATCCCTTCCAGGCCATCTGAGGGCAAAGGAGAATGCCGTGTTTTAACAAGGGGAAATTCCTTAGCAGAGAAAAGAAGTAAGGAGAGAATGTTAACTATGCCTCCATGTCTCCTCCTTGCCCTCATTCCTGCATCTCATGCAAAGTGTTCCCCCTTTTCTCCCTCAAGAATAGCGCCCCCCCCCACCATTTTCTTTTCCTTTTCCCCACTTTGGCCCAGATCATAGTACTGAGAATGTAAAACCTGCAGTTTTGGGTATGTTACCAAAGGAAACAGTTTTACTTAAAATCTTGTTTTTGCCAAAATATTTTCAAAGTAGCTGGAGAGCTGTCAAACCACAGTGGCTCTCAGCTGCGTTTCCTTCTAGCATTTCCCCAGGCTCTCCCAGCACAGCACTCAGTAATTGGATATTATTTGAGCAGGAGGGGAAAAAAATGCTGCACGAGACAGTTTGTAGATTTAAGAATTATCCTCTGGGTGCTGAAGGCCAGAAATCCAGAGGTGCCCAGCTGCCAAACTCCAGAGCTGTGTGACTGTGTGTCCTTCCTAGATGTAGCTTTAAAGCAAGGAGACCTAGAAGAAACTTGCTGCTAACGATCAATATTTAGACTGTCATTCTAGAGTCTTTAGATTGTTTTCTGAACTAATCATGTGACTTTGACCAAAAGAATCTATTCTGACAGACAAAAAATGATCGAATTCAGCTTTCAATGACATGCATTTTTTCCTGTTATAGGTACTGACAGTCTTCCCTCATCCCCAATCATCTCTTCTAATTCTAGTAAGCATTTGTGGGTTTTGTGTACCAGTAGAATAATTTAAGAGTAAGCAATCAGCCTTTATGTTTCTCTAACAACTTCCTTCCAAGACCCCGAAGGAAGCGCTAACTCATTATTTAAGGACTTCGAGAAGCAGAGGCAGTAGTTACCATGTTTACCTAACTCATACAGGAACTGAAGTTCAGGAAAGTGACATGACTTCTCCAAGGTCATATAAGAAGTCAAAATTGTTTCTTCCTTATAATACGCTTCTAATCCATTTGATTATAAAAATTAAGTGAAACAAATTAAATTATAAAAAACAATTTCAATAACTATATGGAAAATATGATAATTGTCAATCCAAATGATAATCGCTAGTTAACAATAGCTTGGTCTGCAGGTTTAAATGCTACTACCTCCAATCTATTTTTATCAGATCTAATATTACAGTAAGCCCTCATTTAATGATGTCGATAGGTTTTTGGAAACTGTGATGATATATAACAAGACCAATTTAACCATGGACTAATTGATATAAAGAAGAATTCTGTTCATTTGGTATATTTCTGGTCATGAAAATATCACTAAATTTCTAAATAAAGACCCAAAATACTTCTGATATTAAACACTGAAATAAATGTCAGCTATATATACATTAAGAAAAATTAATAAAAACAAGTAGATGATTATTTTCTAACTCGTTAATTCCAGGTCAGGGACGCAGGTGGCTGGAGCCTCTCCCAGCAGACACCCTTCCATCACAGGGAACACCCCCCCACATGTACTCAGTTGGGAGCATTTAGACATGCCAATCTGCCTCATATGCGCATCTTCGGGATGTGGGAGGAAACTGGAACACCCAGAGGAAACCCGTACACATGAGGAGAACATGCAAACTCCATATAGACAGTGGCTCTGGCCAGGATTCATATTTTTTTCCCTCATCAATGTTATAACAAAACACTGTTGAACGAAACGACTTTATTCAAGGATCTGCTGTATGTTATGAGGGTCCTAGCAGGAAATAGATGGCATACTGTGAAGCAGTAGTAGAAGGAAGTTAAATTGAGTGGAGAGGGTCAAGGGAACCAAGGAGAGGTGGTAAAGTACCCAGGACTGGTAATTGTGAGAAGCGGTTGTCACTCCATCACTCCTAGGCATAAAGGGGCTGAGAAGGGAACAGTGACCAGAGCCCAGTGCAACCTCTCAATATAGAAGACCAGTCACCTGATGGGAGCCAGGAAGGGGAGAAAAATTCCAAACCCCTGACCTTGCTTTTCTCTCCTCTTTGATCTCATCTTGCAAATGCCTCTCATTGGCCAAAACCAACAACCAGACAGAGAATGGAGAAGTCTGGGTGATGCTGTCTGGAGTGCTTGGATCTCTTCTCTTCTCTTTACATGCACTTTATATACTGTTCACTGCCAGGTTTTTCTCTCCAGTCCTGAATTTCTTGACTTTCTATTCAATAAAATGAATTTCAGTTGCCCGCTAGGTATCTCCTGATTACCTGATCTTCCCTCAAATTCTGTTTCTCCTACACTTTTTCCCATCTCAGTTGTAACTCATGTCCTACCAGCTGCAGATCAGAAATCTTGGAGACATCCCTAACTTCTCTTTTTTCCTCATGACCAGCATCCTCTCCTTCAGTAAATCTTTTTGACCCTCTTTCAACATCTATCTGGACTCTTACCACTTGTGACTGTTTTAATACCAGCACCACAATCTAAGTCCTAATCATTGCTTGCCCAGAATATTACATGGATACACTGCTTCCACTCTTGCCCTCTTATGATTTAATCTCAACACAGAAACTAAAGTGATCCTTTGAAAAACCTAAGTTAGACCTTTACTCAGAATGTCTCAGGGTGGCTCCATAGTGTAGCGGTTGGCACATCTGCTTTACATACAGAAAGTCCTGGATTCTTGCCCCAGGTGTAGCCATAGACCAGGCCTCAGGTGCGCCAGGCCCTGGGTGCACCCCGCCTTCAGAGTTCCAGTTCTGAAGGGGAAGTGGCAACATCCATAGGTCAGGGGTAGAAGGAGGGGGCGGTGTGCAGAATTAAAGAGGGGTAAAGAAAAAAAGAATGTCTCATAGCCTCCATTTCACTCAAACCAGAGGTCATATCCTTACAAGGCCTATAAGGCCTTATAAAATCTGCCCATCCATCCTCTTAACTCTCTGGCATCATCTCCTATTACCTCCCCATCTTTTATCCATTCTGCTAACACTAAATTCCTTACTGTGCCTAAGACAAACTAGGTACACTTTCACTTCTAAATAGCATTTGCACTTACTGATATGCTCTTCTACCAAGTACCTGCATGTCTCAGTCCCTAATCTCCTTCAGAGTTTGTTAAAACTGTCACCTTCTCAATGAAGCCTTCCCCGACTACTTTACATTAAAATGTGATCCTCTTCTACCATAGCATTTCAGACTCACTTCTCTATTTCATTTTTCTCCCATATGACCATCTGACACATCCTCTGTTTTACTTTTTGTTTGTCTGTTTGTTTGTTTATCTGCCTTCTCTTGCTTGCATCTTTATCCCCAGTATAATGAAGGATATATGAGCCTGACGTGCTCATAAACGAGACTGTGAGGAGACATGAGCAATGGTCAAAGTTTCGTTGCATGAAAGCAATTTACTTTTTTTGTCATCCTCATAGCATTTGACAGTACTTGGGACAAGAATGCATAAGTGTTCCCTAGGTCGAACCAGGAAAATTTTATACCCAGAGTAGCCTAGTGACAAGGGGTTTAAGTGTAAAATCAAGGCAACATTTGAACCTATTCTTTGGAAACAAGTTAACAGGATTCTAGATACCTTCCTGGAAGCTGGGACAACCACAGAGAGGCCTCTTTTATAAAAATATTATCAGTAGATTATCTGAAATCACTCAGGGCCAGAGTTTATCCCGAGAACAAACTATATTCTACAGCGCTGCTGAAATCTGAGCCAGGGTCATAGGTTAGAGTTCCAGACCTGTGGGAAAATGAGACAGGCTTCATAATAGTTGAGCCATGGAAGGTTTCTATATGTTCTCCCCAGTGTTGGTAAATGTTCAGCCAAAGAAAGTGTCTAGCTATATTTTCCAGCTTCCTTTTTAAGATTTTATTATATAAGATCTAAAAAGTAGTAAAGTATATAACATCTCACAAAACCTGGAAATCAAAATCAGTAAAATGATATAGTTGTTGAAAAATATTTGACATTTTCCTCTCCACTGTGTTAAAGAAATATAAATAAGCTGATATTTGCTGAATGAGTACACAAAGCTTTGTCCAGTTTCAGCAGAAAGGAAAACCTAAAAAGAAATTACTACTGAGAGTTTTCCTTATGCAAAGAATGGAATAGGCATTGCCCAGGTCCTATGATTTCAAGGGCACAAAAGGCCCCAAATTGAAAAGAAATTCTTCCTATAAATTGGCTGATACCTAAAGTTCCACATTCTCTAATCTAACACTTTTACTTAAGAATTTAATTCTGATTAAATGCAAACATCCCTTGAGTTTGGTCCCTTACCAGTTATCTACTCCTCAGAGGGAAAAAAAGAATTTGAGAGCAGGTTGGATATGAGCATCTTCAGAAACCTGTGATCCAGGAAACAAAGGGTTAAGAGGCTCAGACTACAAACTTCACCTACCTCACAGTTCTGCCCTGATTCACCTCACTACATTGGTTTCCACATTTCTCATCTCCAAGATGAAATGTCTTTTAGGGTACATTGTCATTGCAGAGACCCAGGTCAGTTTTCATACAACAGGACATGGGTTGGGGATGGGCACAGGAGTCCCTATCAGATGTTGGACTTACATAGTCCTCACTTTATTCCCTATCTGACCTCATACCGCTCATTTGTGTCTTTATAATGAATTCAGCACAATCGATGAGACCATTAACAAACTCAGTCATAGAAGAAATTGATAGTAATGACTAAAATCCATTCAGTACCCTCAGTACATGAGTGCATTTCAATTACTCAGCCTCTTTTTTCAATTATCCAAATTTCCACACTGGATGATAACTCACATTAAGATGTATGTTTATTAAGCTCTTCTTTATAGCAGTTCTCCTCCAAGAAACACTGGATCGCTTGATCATCGCCAGATATTAAATTATATTAAAGGACTTATGAAAAGCATGAGA
>NW_006432227.1:619051-631313 GCF_000325575.1 Pteropus alecto | reverse complement strand
AACTACTAATGAAAATAAGAAATAAAATGAGCAAAGAAACCAGACATAATATTCTAACAAAAAAAGGTATGCAATCATGAATTCTAAATTTTAAAAAAGTATCTTCGGAGAATAGAGATTTTGAGAATTAATGCAAAATTTCTTTACCTATCACCTTCCCCTCCCAAATACAGCACACACACACACACACACACACACACACACACACACACACACACAGCAAGCAGAAGCTGTACCATGGGGAAGACAGTGAGTGGCTAAAATCCAGAAAAACTCCTCGATGGCCCAGGGAAGAGGACTGAAGGGAAGGTGAATGAGAAGCTGGAAGATCTAAAAAGAATCACAAGTTTGTTTTTTCTGACTTAGGGGAACATGAGAGAAATACCTCAGGAAGAACTATCCAGAACTAATTGCCTATAAATAAATAAAAGTTTGCCAAAATAAAAGATGAGAATAAAAGAAAAATACTACTTCTCAAATCATCAGCTACTTTTTCATGGTAGCTAAAAAGCATCACACCGATTGTTGGGAGAATCTCTAAATTTTGAGAATTTCTCTAATAGAACTATAGCTGGGAGGGAAGCAGAAGAAATGGCTAGGGAATGGCGAGTTAAACAGTGGTTATGTTCATACAGCCAAAGACTTAATGGAGCTAAACTGGCAGACTTAAAACAGGGAAACTATCCACACCCTTATGGATCTGAAAGTGCTCCCCAAATAGAGAGAGTGGAAAGTGGCCAAAGATGTTTAACCAGCTTCCAAAGAAAGAAATTAAAGACAAAGCTGTGAATGAAATCAGAGCACACCTCCAGCTCTTCTCTGTCACCCGCATCCCCCCACCGACTTCTTCCAGCTAACTAAAAAGCCAAACAGAAGTCAGCCAAAGATTCAGGGAGATTTACAAGAAAGAGTAGATGAAGTAGAAAGTTGGCAAGGAGAACTACCCATATGTCTGGGAAAAGAGATGGAGAAGTAGAAAAAACAGAGCAACTACACAGAAACAATACAGAAAAACAAAACAAAATATAAAATATAAGCATGTATGTTACAATCAAGAAAAATAGTTCATTCTGGATGAAGACATTAGTAATAATTTTTTTTATATAAATTAAATAAAATTAAAGAAATGGTAAAATTTTTGAAAGAAAAAATTCATGATGAAATGTAACAAAAATAAGGTAAAAATGTGACTGAAGGGTGAACTGGAGACAAAAATAAAACTATTTTAGAAGCAATTATTTATAAAGAGCAATTAATGAACGGGCATAGCAAAAGATCTAGAAAATATTATAGAATGTAGCTATTCAGACAAAATGATAAATGGAAGTGAAGAGAAGCTATGGTGAATAGACAAAAGAGACCAGTCATATATGGATAAATTGGTATCCTTCAGGTAGTGTTCATAAATGATGGAACAGAAAAAAATTTCAAAGATAAAATGAAAGAACTGAATTTTC
The DNA here is from genome assembly GCF_000325575.1 of Pteropus alecto. NCBI lineage: Eukaryota > Metazoa > Chordata > Mammalia > Chiroptera > Pteropodidae > Pteropus > Pteropus alecto. The sequence goes on along the minus strand of NW_006432227.1, from coordinate 629,856 downwards.
TAATTGCAAGAACAGTGTATTGTTTTAGGATAATTGGATAGATGATGATCAATACTGAGACATTCTATTGAAAATATTTAAAAAAACAATCAACTTCTAGTTTTAGCTCCATCATCTAAAGAGCTTGGAAGTTGTCACTCCTGTTCTCATTACAGAATGAGGCTGCAGGGCAAGTTGCCACCTCGCACTGTGCAGAGAGGTAAATACAGAGAATCACAGCTGAGAACAGTTTACCTGGAGCAGAAGCTGCTGAAGTCACAAAGTGGCAGGATCACTTAGGTGGTACTTTTGATGAACTATTGGAGGCTGAGTGTGGACTAGCATCAGTGAGAAACTCCCGGAGACCACAGTCTTAGGAGATCACAGTCTTAGGGGACCACAGTCTTAGGGGGCCACCTGCACTTTCATGGCTTTTATCTCCAAGAATCCCACCAAGTTCTCACAGTGAAAAGCCAAGAAAAATCCACTAGCATTTCTGGGAAGGGGAAGCCAAAAGTAACCATACTCAGAGCATTCTCCATATCAAAGGCCTGTTCTTCAGAAGAAAAGACTTCACCAGAGCCTTATCCTACCTAGGGGAAGGACAATGGCCCAACCCCAGCACACTTTAGGTTTCTTGTCTCATCTCAGAGGAGAAAGCTAAGAAACACTTGTGAAAGTCATTGCTCAGGGATACAGGCCTACAAAAAGATGTATGTAATCACAATATTATAGATCACCTCCCCTGCATCCTCACCTCCAGATTATCACCACATCCATTTAACACGGCTCCAGTATAATAACCGCAAGGCACACACTTTATTTTAAAGGGGATTCTTAGGGAAACCCAAAGATAATGGGGGAGACGAAAGCAAGGGCACTAGAGGAAACTGAAGCCTCTGGCATGTTCAACTAGAGCAACATTCGACACCAGATTAATTCTTGAACCAGATTAATACAAAACCTCACATTAAAGGCCTATCTTCTAATACATCATGTCCGGCTTTTAACGACAACAAAATCATAAGTCATGTTCATAAAAAAACAAAAAACAAAAAACAAAAAAACAAAACAAAAAGTCTGAAGAGATAAAGCAAGCAAGGGGTGAATTCTCCAAGAAGACATAATCTTTAACCTGTGTGCACCTAACAACAGAGCACAAAAACACACAAGGCAAAAAATGGTATATTTAAATGAGAAACAGACAAATCTACTATTATAGTTGAAGACCTCAATACCCTTTCTTTAGTAATTGACATGTCAAGCAGGAAGAAAACTGGTAAGGACAGAGTTGATCAGAACAAAAGCATCAATCAATTGAATATAATTGACATGTATAGAATGTTCCATCCCATAAGAGAAGAAAACACATTCTTCTTGAGTTCACATAGAACATTTACTGACAGACCACATTCTGGGACATAAAAGAAATCTTAAAAAACAGATTGTACAAAATATGTTTTCAGACCACAGTGGAATTAAACTAGAAATCAGTAACGGAAAGATAGTGGTAAGTCCTTAAATAGTTAAAATTTAAAGAATAAACTTTTAAGTAACACTTGCATCAATGAAGAAGCTTCAAGAGAAATTAAAGGTAGAGAGAGTATCTATATTACCTTTCTCAACACACACAACACACAGACACACAGACACACAGATACACAGACATATACACACATCCTAGTGAATTCTGTTTTTCTGATTGAACCATGAATGATACAGAATTGAGTACTGAAAGCAGTTCCTAAGGAACAGAATCTTAAACATGAGTTCTTAAATCGATTCAGGGTTTTCTTGGTTCTCTGATCTGATCAGATTTAAAGGAATTAATGACTTTGTTTTTAGTGGTAAAGGCAACACTGGTAGTCCATGGCATGCAGTGGCAAACCAGTTACTCAAATTATCACCTGCAGACACCTAAAATAATGTGCCTACAGAAGGCAAGGCTCTGGGTGACAAAATATTTTCTGTCATGAAAAATTTTAGTGAAAATAAGGAGTATAATAAAGTTGGCTGGTTGCCTCTAAGTGTGCTAGAGAATTCAGTGAAAGAAAATTATGAAAGCAGGGCTTTAAATTCCCAGCTAAAGGTACTGTTTCTATGACTACTCTCAAAGAAACTGTTATCTCTTGTAGCTGCAAGGCTGGTATTTTCAGACACCAAATCCATGTGAAGCTGTGTTACAGGCAAAGTGAATTCTCAAACTCAGAGCCTCGTTTGTTAAAGTTAAGACACTGATTGGGAAGGATCAGGATTCTGAAAATTATGATGGAATACATAGGCAGATTCCAATAATACTAGGGAACCTTGAATCCCCAAATTCTACCAAGCTCTCTTTGCCAGTAGAAGCAGCCCTTTTATTCCTGCCACATTGGCTCGCAGTTGACGTCAATTCCAGGAGACCCAAAATATCACTGTGTTTCTGTGAGATGACCAATGGAGTTTTGGCTCAAGTCCACTGTACAGTGAGTCCAGTGGGGTCCCTGAATTCACTTTGTGGTTATTTTCCAAATTCTGGATGCATAATGAGAAGAGCATTACTCAGCCATTGGCAGAGACCCCATAGTGGTTCCCTGACCCATGAGTGAGGGTTATTAAAGTAGAAAACGCCAAGTATAAGCCGTTAGGACTGACTCTATCTACAAAAACAGTAAATCGGAAGCAATACTGAATTGCTGAAGGTTTGCAGAGATTAGTGCCCACTACGTCTCCCTTAAACTTGACTAACTGGCTTGTGCAGAACACAGACAAATTATGAGAATGACAGAATTTGTAATTATAATAAACAATTAGGTGATGACTCCAATGACAGCGAAAAAAATCATGTTATTAGGTAACTCAGAGTTAGCCAAATTCAGATATAAAGTGGTTGGCAACTGGTTCTAGTCAGCTCTTCAGCTCCCATTCTCAAATGGGGGTAAACTAGAGCTCTCATCTTCATGGAGTGGAGGAGGGGGCAGGCATATGACAGGAAACCTCATTTAAAGATACAAGAAAACATAACGTAGAGTCCCTATGTTCTCATAGTTCTTGCAGGCTAATATTCCCAGATCTGACTAACAAAAGAGGCACCAAAGAAGTTAACAAAGAGATTTGGAATAACTGCTTCTATGCTGTAAGTTCCAGCCAGCCACTAGATTCAGATTTTTCCCCACTGATATTTAAGTGAGAGTTGCAAGTGCCATCAGGATTTGGGATGGATTTGGACTTTATAAGTGGACATTAGAACTCTCAACTGGCTACTTACATAGACCTGCCTCAGCTATTTCATTAACTTCACAATAATAGGATCTCACATTGTATGCGGGGTCGGGGGGAGTACAGTAGCGATCACCATTTTTTCCCTAATAGTCATTGTTGCCTTCTTCCATAGTTCCATTATTTTCAGATGGGCATATGTATATTCAAAATAAAGATTTTTTTTCTATCATCTATTGCAAATATGTATAGTCATGTGACTAAATTTTGGCCGATGAAATTTAAGTGTTATGTGACTGCTTATTTATTTATCTCTGTACTCTTTTTCCTGTCTTCTTCTTCACCTTGTTCGTCACCCTGCTGCCTGGCATATAAATGAAATCAGCTTGGATCAAACAGTACCACATTTTGGTCCACATTAGCTTTGGACACAAAAGCCCCATACATTTTATTTATTTATTTATTATTTAAAAAAAAAATTTAAATTACTTAATTTTTTATGGTGACATTGGTTAACGAAATCCAGTAAGTTTCAGTTGTACATTTTAACAGTAAGGCATATATATATTTATATTTATGTTCACCTCCCATAGTTAGATTTCTTTCTGTCACCATATATTTGACCTCTTTTACCCCATCCAACTTCCCCATCCCCCCTCTCCCCATCCTCTGGTAACAGAGACTCATGGACATGGACAATGAGTCTCTGTTTGTTTGTCCTGTTTGGTTGTTGCTTTTAGGTTCATAGACCACATAAGCGATATCAAGTGGTTTTCAACTTTTTCTGCCTGGTTTGTTTTGCTTAGCATGATTATCTCAAGTTCTATCCATGAAAAGCCCCACATTTTAGAGGTGGTGAATCAGTGAGATAGTCTGTGTCGCTGAGGATTTAAAGTAGAGCCAGGATATAAGTAAGCCTCAGACTACAGGTCTCCATTGTAAGAAAGAAATATACTTTTTTCTTGTTTAAGCCCCTTTTATTTTTAGTATGTAATTCACAGGTAAACCTAATCCTAAAACAGGTAGTGATAAAAAGATGGATTATCCAGTAAATGGTATTAGAGAAACCTGTTACGCATACAAAAAAGTCTTTATACTTCACTCCTCAAATATAAATATATTCTAGATAAATTAAAAATTTAAGCTTCAAAATTTTAAAACTACAAAATATGAGAAATAAAATAGAGAATATTTCATTTCTTAGAGTGTGGTAGGCCTTTCTGTGTTGAGTGGGAAACATACAATGTATAAAGAAAAATAATAAATTTGAAAATTTGAATTATCTACCCACAAAGTGACTTCTATCAAGTCTACATATGAAAACATTTGTAGACTTCTGTATGTAAGCATACATATATACTTTACAAGTGAAGAGATAAACCACAAATAGAAAATATTTGCCATATATATGATGGAATAATTTCTTAAGAGTACCAGGAAAGATGAGTAACCTAACTAGATAATGAACAAAAGACTGAACAGGGAATCTGTAATAAAAGATCTGTAACTGTTTAAGAAAGTGATTAATTTTATTCATAATGAAACAAATGAAGAAAAACTTAAGATACCAAAAAGTTAAAAAGACTGAAAAAATAAAAACAAAATAAACACAGCTTTGGTAACCTGTGGTCTATCATAGTTATAATATGAGTCACAGAAGGAGGGGCAGAGTGAACTAAGAAACATTTAAAGAAATAAGGTCCCCAGAGTTGCCACATTTGAAGAAAATTATAAGCTTACAGGTCTAAAAAATCTTAGTAATCCCCAAGCTGGATAAAACACAAAGAAAGCCATATCATAGGAAATTATAAACTGCTAAAACAAGCATTGAAATGAAAAATTTTAAAGCAACTAAAGGAAAAAAGACATAAAAAGGAACAAAGAGAACAGAGAAAGGAAAAAAAGATAAGGGTCCATAGACTATTGTCAGAACTATGTAAGCCAAAAACAAATATGAAAAGATTATTTTAAGTGCTCAAGGAAAAAAAAAAAGTATCAATATGGAATTCTATATCCAAGCAAAAATATCCTTCTAAAATAAAGAAAAAATAAACACATTTTCAAACTTAAAGAAAAAAAGCAATATCTAAGCAAATTCATTGTCAGAGGACATAGACTACTTGAAATGTTAAAAGATGTTCTTCAAGTAGAAGAAAAATGGTACCAAATAGAAATGTGTATCTACACAAAGAAATTTTTAAATGTCAGAAATAGTAAAAATGTGGGTAAATGTAAGAAACTTATATTGAGTATTTAAAAATGTTTTAAAATGATCGTTTTAAGCAAAAATAATATATCGTGAGGCTTGTAACATACAGAAGCAAAATGAATGACAACAATAGCAAAAGGATAGGGGAAATAGAGGTATATTGTTGTGAGGTCCTTATACTATACACAGTGTGGTATAACATTACTTGAAGGTAGAGTTTTGTAAGTAGAGGAAAAAAATAATATAAAACCTAAGGAAACCACTAAAAATGAAGGCCTAGCTAATGAGCCAGTAGTAAAGATAAAACTGAATTCTATAAATAATAATAATAAACAAGTCAGAAAAGAGAAAAATGGGAAAACATAAAAAAAAGGATGGTAGTTTTAAATCCAACAATATTGTTAATTACATTAAAATGAAATGGCCTAAACACTCCAAGTAAAAGGCAGTGATTGTCAGGATGGATAAAATAGCAAGATTTCACCATACATCTACCCACAAAGTGACTTCTATCAAAGTCACATAATGGATTTAAAATAAAATGATGGAAAAATAGATGTCATGAACAATTGGGAAAGGAAACTTGAGTGGCTATAATATCAAAGAAATAGATTTTATACAAGGTATAATATCAGAGATAAAGAGAAACATTTCACAATGATAAATGAGTCAATTCAAAATGCGAAAAGAAAAGGTAGTAATACTAAATGTGTATGTACCCTAGAACAGAGCTTCAAAATTCATGACATAAAAACTGAGAGAACTGAAAGGAGCCTGACAAATCTACAATGTAAGTTGTAGGTTTCAACTTTCTTTTCTTGGCAGTTCAGACATACAGACATGAAATGAATACTGTAATCCCCCCTTATCCACTGTTCGCTTTCCAAGGTTTCAGTTACCCACAGTCAGCTATAGTCTGAATATGTTAAATGTCAAATTCCAGAAATAAACAAGTCATTTAAATTACGTACAGTTCTGAGTAGTGTGATGAAATCTCTTGTCGTCCAGCTCTGTCCCACTGGGGACTTGAATCATTCCTCTGTTGATTGTATTTACACTGTATGTTACCCACCCATTAGTCACTTAGCTGTCTCCGTTATCAGACAGACTGCTGTGGTGTCACAATGCTCGTGTTCATGTAACCCTTATTTTCACTTCATAATGGGCCCAAAGCCATTCCCATAACTTTTATTAGAGTATACTGTTATAATTATTCTATTTTATAATTGGGTATTATTGTTAATCTCTTACTGGGCCTAACTTATAAATTAAACTTTATCATAGGTATTTATGTACAGTCATGCACTGCATAATGATGTGTTGGTTAATGATGGACTGCATATACAATGGTGGTCCCACAAGATCACAATGGAGCTACACCTAGTGACAGTGTAGCTGTTGCAATGTTGTAGCACAATGCATTACTCATGTTTGGAGCGATGCTGGTATAAACCTACAGTGCTTACAGTTGTATAAAAATATAGCATATACAATTATGTATAGTACATAATATTTCATAATGATAATAAATAACTATGTTACTGGTTTATGTACTTACCATACTATGTGTTTTATTGTTATTTTAGAATATACTCTTTCTACTTATAAAAAAAGTTTGTAGTATGCTGTGTTATGCTGGCAGCAGTCTCATACATCTTGTATTTACCGCATCTCTTAATTACACCACTTTCTCTTGTGCTTGATTTAATGTCATGTTGTTTAGCTCATCATGGCCCCTAAGTGTTCACACAATGATGAAATCTCCTAAGACATACTTCTTAGAAGGTATCCCCATTGCTAAGTGACACACGAAAAGACATAGTATACATAGAGTTTGGTACTATCGTGGTTCCAGGCATCCACTGGGGGTCTTGGAATGTATACGCTGAGGTTAAGGGGGGACTGCTGTAAGTTTGTAAAGATGTAAACAACACTATCAACCAGCCTGATCTATTTCATACTTATAGACAGTCTACAGAATAACATAATCACTTCATGTTCATGTGGCCCATATTCTGGGCCATAAAACAAATCTTAATAAATTTTAAAGACTAAAATCAAACAAATTATAGTCTCTGACCACAATGAAATTAAATCAGAAATAAATAATGGAAAGATATTTGGAAAAAAGAGCATTTCAGAGGAATTGGCATAGTCAGTAAGGCACTTCGTTTAGAGAAAACAATCCTACTGAAGAGATGAAAGTGTAACAAAGTCAATTCAAGAGGATCTAAAATTGTTTTGAGCAGTTCATAATGCCCTCGATCAGTTAGCAAACAATATTTTCCTACACACTTTTATTCATCTTTTCCCACTGAGTAAATGAATATGCTCTGCCAATTTAAGAGTAGATGTATCTGCCATATAATTTCTACTATTCTAAAAGACTTGGGAATTTGTAGAATTCCATTCATTTCAGCAGAAAAACAACTACTATGGGAATGGGGGTGGTGAATGAGGGTGAGCTTTTCCTCTTTTGTACCTCTGTAAAAGATAAATATTATTATTAAAGGAGAATATTTTAGAAATACCAAGAATTCCATCTTGAAGCAGGTAACAATTCACATGAACTTTGTTACCAGGAGTCCAAGTGCTAAAATCACTTGCGGGCTTCACTAGAGAAACAGCTACACTAGAAACTGAGAATTTGGAAAGTTGAAAGTGAAGTTATACAGCTAAAATAAGTCAAGTCAATCACTGGAGGACCTATCTTCCCAGTTTGGCTTAATACCATGGTAAGCAGCCCAAAACATCAGAATCTGACAATGGGTCAACAGGCAAAATTTAGAAGGTAGCAAATGTTATCTTTAAAACCTTCTCATCTCCAACTTTTAGTGCCCCCTCTCCTCTTTCTTGCAAGAAATTTAGTTCTTGTTTATCAATTCAGCATCTTGCTTTCAGAAGATGTAAAACATCTACAGAGAATATTCCTAAGGTAGGGGAATGAAGTGAGGATAGGTATAAATACTGCTAAAGGTAAAGCAGCTATGGGAGCAACAGAAACCACATTTTCTTGGTACAACTTTTTACAGTCCATAACTAGTACTTTGAGGTGTGTTAGAACTGCAGGAAAGTTGAGTCTCATTTCTGTATTAGCTGTTAATGTTTGGGAAGCTAGACTCCCAAAAGTGCTTGTTACTGAAATTTTAGAAAACCTGAAGTCTTATACATCCAGGGAATGATTCTTTAATGGTGACATTTTAGGTATCTCAAATAAGTAAGCAAGAAGGGAGGGAAAACATTTCAATGTGTACTACTCAGTAAACATAAAAATATTTTTCTGCTTAAAAGTTGTTAGTGAAGTTCTGTAAGGCTTTCTTTTTTTCGAAAATAATTTCCTCTTTTTATCAACTCTTTTTAACATTCTGTCCCTATTACTATTCTCTCTCTTTGCCTCATCCTCACTTGTTTTCTTCCCTCTTTTTTATCTTCATTCACGTGTGAATTATAAACTCATATGTGTCCCAATTTAGAGGTGAGAGTATATTCCTTTACCAGGCCTGACACACAGCTCTAAAATTCTAACTCTAGTTGTGTAACATCGTCAGATCACATTGTCTCTCACTTAAAATAAGGGGTAGATGGTACATTCTGTGGTCCCTCCTGAATCTGTGACTGGAGATCCAAGACTTTCAGTAGAGCAAGGCTCCTTCTTTTTCCATTTTCTCCTCTATTCAATCTCTGTTTATGTTATTTCCACTTCTGAGGCTCTAAGACAGTCAGGAACTTATAATTCTATGGGCTATTTTCGGGTTTTCCCCCTAATAATAGAAAGTTGACTTTTTTCCCAATAAATACTGTAAGTGTATTTTCTCTTCCTTATAGTTTTCTTAAGAATATTTCCTTTTCTCTAGCTTACTTTATTTAAAAAATAATACATAGAACATAAAAAAATATATGTTAATCAACTGTTTGTTATCATTAGGCTTCTGGTCAACAGTAGGCCATTAGTAATTAAGTTTTTGAGGAGTCAAAAGGTATAAGCAGATTTTTGACTGTGTGTGGAGTTGGCGCCCCTAACTCCTGTGTTATTCAAGGATCAACTGTACCTCTATCCAATTTTGTCCTGTGATTTCATGTTTATTGCAACCTAGTAAAACCTAGGTGAGCTAAAGTAGCTCCTAAGTGTAAAAGAAATGAAAGATTCCTAGATCACGGAGGCAAAAAGCAACATAGTCAATTCTAATGATAATCTAAACTTGGTTGCTGGTTATTTTCCACTTACTGGCACCTGCCTCCTCTGATTCTTCAGCTTTTTCTGCATCTTGGGAAACTGACCTCCATGGTACAGCCACCCAGGATCCCTTTTTCTCTGGCTTCCTTTTGGGTTCTGCTAGCGAATAGCACCAGCAGGAGATTGGAGAAAGTTGGGATACTCATTCCTCTTGTCCTCTCCCTGACTTACTACAGTTCTGGTGGCTGCTGTACCCCTAAGGCCACAGCTCCTCCCAGGTGGCCCTTTTCTCACAGTTTCAGGTATCACCAGCTTCTACTAGGAGAACTATTCTTTCTCTTTGCCTCTTCAGGTCTAGTCGTGACAATGGTATCTTGCTATTAATAGTCTCTGAGTGCTTCATCATACCTTGCTGGTTGCCCAAACACTGCTCAGACCTGTATAAATAGTCTCCAAAATTTAATTCAATTTAAACCTTTTGAGTGTGTCATTTGTTTCCTCTAGAACCCTGAATGGCAGGCCTGGAATCACTAAAATGAATGTCTCTGAATCTGCCTTCTGATTCCTCACTGCTTCTACATTGCTGTTAGAAGTATGAAATATTGGTAGTTCGGAGTTTTGGGGATCCAGGGGTTTGTTTTGAATCATTTGGCAAATGAAAATTAAATTTCATTTAAAAAAGTTCAAATTAAGGCACATGATTTTATGTGCCTTCTAGATATTTCTGAAAGCATAAGAAATAGGGAATATTCTCAATCTATACTACTACATTGTTATTTAGTAATGAAATGATTCTAGAAAATTTAATGTGGGAAACTTCTCATACATTGTACCATAAGTACTGTTGTAAGCAGAAATTACGAATTGCTATCGTTTTTACTAAGTAAAAATAATTGAAGACAACTGTCCTGAGAGACATTCAGACTGAACCATTTTCATAAAGCAGAGGAGAAAGTTTACCATCATGCCAGGCCACTCTGTGGAGGTTCGAGTGATGACAAGGCATTTTATTCTCATTGCTTTACTGAGAAAAAGTGAATGTAACCCATACATCATGTGGGACAGCCCTGCCCCTTAAAGAATGTGTCAAACTCTCAGCTTCAAACCCTGGAATATCTAGTGGCCTTCCAATGACCTCTGCAAATATCTGACAGACATCTAGTGGGTCTTTTGGTTTAATTCTAGAATCCATGCTGTTCAGTTGTGCATCCTGCACAAACTTAAGACAAAACTTTTCCATTCCTG
>NW_006432227.1:610970-619010 GCF_000325575.1 Pteropus alecto | reverse complement strand
GGAAAACTGACAAACACATCAACCACACTATAATTTGTGGATTGAATGAAGAATTCTGGGATCATTGTGAAGGAATCACACTGAAAAACATTCTGCCACCTTCTTCCTGGCTCCCCTCCTTTCTCTTCTTGTCTCTCCTCACTCTTCCCTCAACCTTCTCTCCCTCTTTCTTACTTTCCCTCTTCCTTCTACTATCTCTCCCTTCTTCATGCTATCCCTTCCATAAGTCTATTGCATATGACCACATCTCTACCTTCTGTGATGGTAATCTATATTATCACATCCACTGCTGTAAAAAAAAAATTCTAGTGAATACATTTTTTCTCTTTGATGTACAAATAATTTTTATGAATACAATTACTGGGAAACATGCCTAATTAATGTCTTAGAGAAATCTGAAGGTCTGCTACAAAGAGAGTATGTCTTTGAGGAATTAGCTAGAGAATAAGGCTTAATAAAAGTAGCTTTTGAACCTCTCAATAATCAAAAGAGGCTCAGACCTTTGAAATATAAACTATTTGCAAATATTTTGTGGTGGTGACAATCTGCTCATTAGTAAATCTTAGCAAAATCATTTAGTATAAACTGTGTTGGGCAGAGTAGGAATAGCAAAAATGGTACCATCAGAATTTGTCTATATGAGTCAATCCTTTTGTAGATGTGCTGGTCATCCCTGTCATTGGTTGAGTTCCACAGAATATGACTGAGATGAAGATTTGTGCACAAAGATGTATTAAAGTGGTTTTCCTAGAAAATGAGGAAGGAAGAGACCAAGGAAGAATGTGTCTTTAAGCCAAGTTCTGCAGAGGGTAGCTTCACTTTCATCCCTCAAGATTAGAACGTGAGTTATGTTCCACTCTGTGAAAAAAGGTTTCCCCATTTCAACTGCCAGGCACTTCTGGCTTTGGAGCTAAGTGGCTTAACCTGAGGGCAGTCGAAGAACAGTCACAGAGGCAGACTCTTGCAAGCATAAACACTCCAAAGCTAGGAGAAGGGCACTGTGGTAATTTAAAAATATCTTCACAAATTCTCCACCACTCTTCCTACAAAAGGGAGCCTAATTCTCCTTCCTTTAAATATAGGCTTGCCCTCATGACCCACTTCTAATGAACAAAATGCAGCAGAAGTGACCCTCTGTGAATTCCAAAGCTAAGTTCGGAAACGTGTTACACCCGCCTGATTCTGACTCCTTTTCTTGGGCTGGCCTTGCCCTTCGAACTCAGGTACCATATAATAAGGAAGCCCAGGCCACAAGGAGATATCTGGCTGAGAGCCCCAACTAAGGTCTAAGCCCATAGCCAGTATCAATCACAGACACGTGAATGAGGTAGACTTCAGAGGTTTCATCTGTCAGCCTTCCCACTGATGCCCCAGATGTCATGGGTAGGGGCTGTGATGCCTTGCTGTGCTGGGTCTGTACTCTTCACCTGCAGAATCCATGAGCATAATAAATGTTTATTTTCTGCCACTGAGTTCTGGGGTGATTTGCTATACAGCCCTAGGTTCGGGAACAGGCATAGAAAATGTTAATATTTCTGTGGGAAGGTTCTAAAGGAATATGAGTACAGCACTGGAATCTGTGACAGTCTCTAATGTTATTTTTTGACTAAAGGATTGTGAATACCCTTTCTGCTTCAGATAATTGGATAGACTCATGGGAAAACTATGATTTAGTAAAAAGAACACTGGCCATGGAATCATAAGACCTGGGTTCAAATTCTAGCTTGGCCACAAGTCCCTAAATCCCTTAGAATCAGAGTTTTCTTATTAAGGATTACAAAAATTATTATACCTGACAGGTCGTTTTTGAGGACTGAATAAGATAAGATAGGTAAAAGTATTTGAGACACAGATACTGCATACAGAGTCACAGTGAGGAGTCTACTTTCTCCATCAAGTGTGTGTCCATGTCATATAAACCAATGCCATTTCACCCAACTTCTGCTCAGGTGAAGAGTTCTCTTTGGTAACAGAGGAGAGGCTCAGACTTTTTCTTTGACTTAGGACTTCTTCTGTGCCATTAATGGTCTCAGAGGACACAAGAATTTGCATGAACTTATTTTTTTCCGATATTAAATAGGTGTTCTTTGTAGTTAATGTCTTAAAGAGGATTTAGTTCTCCTTTAGGGTGCCATTATTATTAATGTGGCATTCTCCATTATAGAAACCATCTTGACTGTTGGAAGCATTGTCAAAACCATATTTGGTAAACCAGGAATGAAATGCATCCTTATTAAGTTATTCAACAATTTTTAAGTTTGCATTTGGAACCACTCTCAGAGTTCTTTTTAAGCTATTAATTTCACACAAGGCAAGGAAGACATGTCTAGACAAATGTTCCTTAAAGGAAGTATTTTAAAATAAAGCCTTTTTTGAAATGGCTATATACTCCTGTGCCCAAACATTTTACTTTGAACTCACTGCAATATTTGCTTTCTTGAAAGCAAGCTAATGTTCTGTGAATTAACCAGACTTCAGAGAGTTCTGATTTTTATGACAAATCTTCAGGGGTATGGGGAAAAAAAAACTTAGGTTTGTTAACAGAAAGACTTTTGACAGAACATTTTTATGAAGACCTTCTTTTTTAATTTAATGGGATTTATGGGCCTATGGACATAAAAATAATGGGGAGACCATATTCTGGTATTAAGAAAAATCTAATATGACTTTATTGAAAAATCAAAATAAAAACCTTTGTGATTTGTAGTGGCATATCATTTGGTTATTGTAAAAATGGCCTGCCAAGACCATAGAATTTTAAAATCCTATTTGGCTTCCACACATTGCTGACTTTCTCAATGAGCTGTGTTTGGCCATATCAAATATGATTTAAACAAATTGTTGATAACACAAAGTAATTAATTCAGTTTAACTTAAGGCTGTTGTGAAGCTGTGTGTATGACTAATTTTTCTAACCCGTGAAGGGATTTCTAGGCAAAAGCACTGTAGTGAGATTCAGGACTACAGACGTCCTAATTATTTCTGTCTTCTCCAGCACTATCTTTAGAAGAGAAGGAAGTTGCCCCTGGGAGAAGTGTCTGCATAAATTACTTCCATACAAATCCTCATACCATGGTCTGCATGGTGACCCAAAAGGAGGCCCTGCTGCTAGCATCCCACAGGTGAGAAGAATGATAGCCACAATGAGGAATTATGGAGTCATGAAGTTTTTACTTCCTTATAACTCTGCTAATTCACTCATTCACGCAACAAATATTTACTGAGTGCCTACTATGAGCCAGGCACAATTATAAGCACTGAGAATATAGCAGTGAACAAGACAGATAAAGAACCTTGCCTTTATGAAGCACATATTATAAGATGGGGGGCAGACGATAAGCAAAATAACCCATATATAGCTGATGTGCTAAGCAACATTGAGAAACATATGACAGAAAAGTGAGTGTGGAGAGTAGGAATGACTGTATTACATGGGGTAACGTTACCTATAAGGTAATGTTTGAGCAGAGACCTGAAGAAGATGAGGAAATAAGCCATTCTGATCCACAAGGAAGAGCAAATCCAAGCATAGAAAGCATCACATGCAAAATCTCTAAGGTGAGAGTCAGCTTGTCAAGTACAGGAAATGCCAAAAAGACCTGTGTGGCTGGAGCAGAGGGACAAGGGGGAGAACCGTAGGAGCGGAGGTCACAGAAGTAGAAGACTAGACCTCACAGTTAATTCATGCAGTGAGTGCAAGATTTAAGAGACTCTTTGCAGAGAGAGAGAGGGAAAAAACAAGATTTCAAAAATAGAATTTATGGAAGTGCCTCCATTTGGGAGGTGAAAAAAGATAAGGAGGTAGTAAAAGATATTTTTAAAAGACATCAGTGGGACCCTAGGAAAGAGCAGTGCCACAAAGCTTTGGGAAGAGAAATTAATACAAGGGGGACTGTTCAACAGTGTCAGTTGAATGTCAACTGTTGCATACGCTGCATACAAACAAGGACTGAGTAGAAGCCTTTCAGTTTGGTAATTAGGAGTTGAAAGGTCTTTGAGAGGACGGTTTCCCCTGAGTGACTGGAGTGGACGTGAAGCTGCAAAGTATGAAGAGGGGTGGTGAAGAAAAGCAGGCAGCATTCGCCTCCCTCTGTTCTGCTCTTCCTCCTCCTCCTCTTCCTCCTGTCTCCTTCTTTTTTTTCTTTTTTAAATAAATTTGGTCACAAATGGAAATAGGGAGCTAATACTTTGAAAGCACAGGAAATATCTGTAAAAATAGCTATTGGCTTTCTCTTTTTGTGAGTAAATGGCCAATAAATCACTGTAGAACTTAAAATCAATCCAAGGCTCACACTCTATTTCTGCTAGGGAGCACAGAGCAGCCTGCAGCAACTCATGCCGGAGACTTGCTAGGGTGAGGTACAATCTCTCCTTTGGTGAGTTCGAAGATAAAGTTAGTTTTTGCTAGGGTTATTTATCCACTCCCACCCCTGCCATGCTAATTTGACAGAAAGATTCGGTTATTCCAGTTCATGCTGGCACACTGCAGACAGTGAGAGAAGGATTTCTAAGCAGGTACTATTAAAAAAGATGAAGGAAAATGAATTTTGGTGAAAGGGATTAACCGAATCTTTCAGGTTTCATTCTACAATGGTTATAAAGACACTTTCTAGGTCACCCCTCAATCCCTGATTTTAAAATTGCTTAAAAAAAAAAACTTGCAGATATATGCTAAGCTAACTGGCAAGTACGCTAATTCTGTGCTTCGTTCAATTCCTAGGGCAGTGCTGACATTCAATAAGTGTTATATATTAATATTAATACTTTCCATGTTGCCTTCATTAAGTTTTTATACCTAAATTAAATGATTACACTGGAAGCAAACCAGGTGATCGGATGATCATAAAATATCTCACCCTCAAAAGTCGAAGATCAACATGTTAAAATCCAATGCATGCTCTTCATAATTGACCAAAGAAAGCATATTTATGACACTGAATATAAGGTGTGATTTCCTTTCCTCCCCTTGCTCTAGGGAACGAGATGAACACCCAATGATGCTTTTGGCAGTTTGGCCATCCCAGGATGTGCTATTAGAATATCTTTGGGTCAGCCACATTTTGCCTTCACACAAACAGTAAGAGGCTAAGCTTGAAACGCTCACCAAAAAAAAAAAAAAAATTACAGTAGAAATTAGGACTTGGCTCACTGGTACTATAGCTCTCTCAGACACGGCCCCATCAAAATCGAGATCACAGAGGAAAGGGAAGATTGATGCCAAACGGATAAAGTTCTTGGTGGGGAACTCTGAATCAGTATCTCTTACTGATTAGGGCGAGAGTCCAGTGAAACTTCTGTACTAGAAAGATCTGTTTAGAAAAAGGGGAACCTTTCCATTCCAAATCATCTAAATCAGTATAAATGTGTAGGTAAGTTAGGGTGAAGAAAGGAAAGAGTTTACAAAATATACACTATAAAATTTAGAGGAACACCCAAGGCCAATCTTAAAACAGCAACCATTAGAAATATCCTAATTAAGTTTTCCAACTCTTTTAGAGAAAATGTCTTTATTGGCTCTCAATTGTGCTTTGTGACTCATCAGTTATAGCATTAACTGTATTTTAGTTTTCAAAAACTGCGGTTTTTCAAAAGACATTAGTATTATAATGTAAAGCTAGGTGGTCTTAAATTCACTTGTAAATTAAAAGGATTTAAAGACACTCTAAAATACAGATGTTTCTCCACCACACAGGGATGAAACAGGATCTTTCTGATCCAACAACATTTTAGTACAAAATGTATTATACTTTTACTGTAAATGGATCAACGATCCAATAACTGGGTACAGACGGCAAATAAGTAGCCAAGAACAGAAAAGGTGTGTGTATTTCAAACTCTAAAGCTAAGGTGGGAGAAAAACTAGAAAAAAATTTGTCATGAGAATGCAAAAACATTTGTACACGAGATGTTTGACTGATCATCACTGTGAAGAGATAGTCTTCACAGAGGTATTGGGGTTGGGATGAAAAATAGTATTGTGTTCAGTTGTTTCTTTTTTTCTTTAACAGGTTCTTGCTTTTTCTTTCCTCAGGTAAGATATATACCAGAAACCAATGGTTGAAGAATAATTCTGGATTTCTAATACATTCGAGTTAAAAGTACTGATTGATATCTGTGATACTGAAGATTCAGATTCCTTTTTCAATATCTCCTATTCCATGTAATACTTCAAAATTAATAATATTTGAAGATAATCAGTATTACTTTTCAGACCTGAATGATTTCTGTTGTTTATGTTAGCTTAAAGATTCAGGATTACCTTTGTCCTTTTCAAAAATTAACTTAGTTTTACTAGAAGATGGTCATATACACTCAGGTTGACACTGAGCAAGACCTAGATCTCTTCTGGCAGTGGCGAAACATCTTCAGCACAACCTCTGCACCCAGTCACATTACTCTGTTAAGCACATGTTAACAAAATAAATACTATATGCTGGGAGAAAGCTAGTCAGTCCCTCTAGAGGAAACTCACAAGTTTCCTTAAGGTCCTCAAGGGACGGAGAAAGTCGTCATCTGTGCACCACTATTTCTCCACTTCTGCCTACTGAAGAGAGTTAAATGGCTTTTGTTTTTGTGGATATTGTGACACCTGTGATGATGTTGAATTTGTTAAGATTGATTTCCTCTTAATAGAAGAATGAAATAATTTAAGCCCATTTATAATCCCTAATCTCAACTTGCTATTTTTACAGCATGTTCTACGTAACTATAAATTTATTAGAGAAAGGCAAAAACTATGAATGAACTTGTATTTTATCACCCTTTTAAGGTTTTTCCCTAAATTGGTTTAGAACGTGTCATGGATTCAGCTCTGTGGAGGCTTTAGCTACAAGTGCAGCCAGAGACAGTGTGATTAGAAGTATAGCCAATTGATCATTAAAAGGACTATAAATCCTTTTAATTAACTAGTTTTCACCTCAGATTCTTGTTAAATATAGCTAATAAGGCAAAAACAAGCAGAGCAGAAGTTTCAGTGGGCAGCAATAATTGCCATAAGGCCAGAAAGCTTCTCCCTCTCAAAGCTGTCTTCTGAAAGCACACTGTGGATGACAAATGGCCTTCCGATCAATTGCCTCCCAAAGGAAAGTCCACATATTTAGGTTCCCAATTCCAGACATTCTTTCTTCAACATCTTCTGCAGTTGATTCTGGTACCAAACCAAAAAAGATTGTGGGTTCAAACTACTAGGAAGTAATTAGGCGTTGATGGACTGTACCGTCTGCTGGCATTATGGAGGGTGAGGGCCTTCTAACTGAGATCTTCGATCCAAAATTCAGTATGTCAGACCACCCACAAGATCGGTCCTCTGACAGCCCTCAGGAAAATGCCTACTGCATGAGACCACGAGCCAAGGAACAAACTAAACTAAGTATGGTTTCCTTTAACAGAAAATCTCTCTCTCTAAGCACGTGTGCACGCACACGCGCGCACACACACACACACACACACACACACGTGAAGACACACACCCCATATGGATATACAGTTTATAATTTCAATATCCTGTCTTTAATCACCTCCTGAATATGACCAAACTAATACAATGCAACCTGTTTATGACATTGGTTTCAGAAAACAGGCTGCACAGTAGTATCATGGAGAGAGACTCACCATGCTAGGAGAAAGATGCCAGGATGAGTAAGAAAACATTTTCTGTTCTCAAGAAGTTTAGAATATAGCAGGCACCAACAAAGATAATATTTTTCATACACAAATAAAGAAAATATGTGTATGATCCAAAGTAGAATTAAAATAATTACTTTAGGGGAAGTACAAAAGTATAAAAAGTCTCAAAGTGGGTAGAATATGTCCACTTGGCTTTGTCATCCTTATGAATATGGCATATATAATTTAACCTTAAGGCATAGCAAGGCACTTAAAATGCAATCCTATTAAATTAATATATTTGTTTTCTATATGTATATAGTACCATTGATAAAATACTTTTATTAATAGACATTATTACTATAATGATACTTTGCATGTATTGAATGTACCAGTGTATATTAGGCATTTTATTTTTTATAAGGTTTAAAATTT
>NW_006432227.1:603203-610933 GCF_000325575.1 Pteropus alecto | reverse complement strand
TCCAAAACCCTTGCTCTTTTCATCAGAACATGCTACATTTCTAAATCAGTAGTCTCAACCGTAACTGCACACTGGGATTATCTAGGGAGCCAGAAAAGTGCTGATACCTAGGTACTAAAATTCTGATTTAAGTAGTCTGAGATAAAGTTTGGACATCAGAATTTTTTTAAAGCTCCTCAGGTGATTTTAATGTGCAATCAAGGTTGAGAGTCACTGCTCTGAATATACTCTTTTTGAGATAAAACAGACACTCGTTTGCCAGATAAGAGCTTTAACAATTTAAACAAGAAATAACATTTTAACCCAGTGTTTTAGGATGGATTTAAACCATCTGCATATAATTAAACACCTTTAAACAACAAGGCTTTGTAAATGCAAAATGCAGGCAGTGCTGTTAGAAGATTCTTTAATGTTGAAAAGGTAATACCTCACCCAAAAAGTGGAGACATATTCAGGTGAACAGAACCAGCACTAACTAACTATACTTACTTTTTATGGCTTCTTGCATGAAAATGTATGTCATAATCAGGCATAAGGAAGGCTTTTTGTTATTTGTTTTAAGAATTTTCCAAATGTTGTAAGTAATGTATTCATCAGATTTGAAAAGTTTCAGCTAAATTCTAGGGTCCCTCTATTCATACCTGAGTCTGATCTAGACATTCCCTGCAGACCTGTTCACAGTTATTCCCTTTTATCCACCGCAGCACGTTTGGATCAAATGTGCAGTAACTTCATACTAGTAAATTTATTGTCCAACCCACAAAAAAGCCACATGAAAGGAGAGAAAATTGAGATCTGTAATGTGGTCACTGCTAACTCAGCCAAAACTAACTCTTTGATATCTTTATGTTCTTAACATCTGCATTTTGCTCAGTCTTTAGTATAGTAAGAGAGGTAATAGAGGAGACAGATGAGAAAAAATGGAGGAAAAACAGCCCTCCAAAAACAGTATAATAAATTATTATAATGTATCTTCATTAATCATGTTCAGCTATGGTTTCAATTATTTATTTTTCAGTGAAGGTTTCAGGGTGAGTGAGACTCTTTCAAGCTGCTTTATGATTCTTTAAAAATCTGGAATGGAAAAAATTCTCAGGCCTTGGTACTGAGATCCTAATCGAAGCCTCATTCCTACTGAAGCCAATAAGAGGAAGCAGTATAGAGGCACCACATCTTGGAACTTACAACCTCCTTTTAATTGGTACAGAGGGTCTGGTCATTGTCTCCCCTCAACATGCTAACTTAGCTCCATGTTTTTCTCACATTTTAGAAATAATATTTATCCCAAGGAATACATATGGCTTAGAGAAATTCTTCTATAGAATTATACTCAGCGGTAGGAATATTATCTTTTTGGACCATCTGTACCAGAGTCCATATACAGTAGAGTGAAGCTGCTTATTCCAGGATCTGTGCAAACTGTCTCTTCAGTTTTCATGGTTTTATACCAGACTTCAACTTCTAGTCACAACATGACTTGAATAGTTTGAAAATGAGCCCTCTTTCTCATGCCAGCTGAGGGTGGCCTTTTTGGAAGCCCACAAAAGATGGAATGTCTGAGATCCTGAAAGTTTCTCTCTGGAGTTTTAAGACAGTCCACACTTCCTCAAAGATGGTGCCAAATTCACCAAACTTTTCATAAGTCTGACCCAAATTGTAGACTGTGCACAGGACTAATCACCAAGCCAAACTCATCTGGTTCAAATGTATAATTCCATTTGTAAAACTGGCCATATCTGGCAAAGGGAATACTAGAGCAGGGCACTGACAGACAGCATGTGAGACCGGTAGCTGGGGACAGGCACAGGCTCCGCAGGAAAGGAGCCCGAACTAGACCTGGAGCTCCAGAATGGCTAAAGGGAGGGAAGTCAAGCAGCAGCTGGTGAAACTAATATGTATTTCACAAAATTGTCTATTTTCATCTAGTTTGAGAAAGCTGAACAGACAAATAATAACTAATGCTTTTAGCACCCCAAATAACTTCACTTTTGTAAATCTGAGTTCTGTTTCAAGTGGCTGAGACTAAAAAAAGGAAAAAGATATAGCCATGAGTCTGAAGACATGGCCTTGAAAACGAGGAGGGGTGTGTGTGTCCCTGTTCAATCTTTCGGTAGGGGTAACATGCAAAAGGGACATAGTGGTTTAGGACAGATGATAGGTCCAAAAGTTGAAAACAGGGAGACCCTGGAATTCAATTTTATCATATCACATCTGGTGACCGCATGTTCTCCTTACGCTTTGGGATACAGAAGCAACAACTTTATCTCTACTTAATGGATATATTCAATATTTCTAAAATTCATTTCCTTATGACAATGTCCACAAAAGGAAAAAAAAACCCCTCCTGTACCTTGAATCATGCTGTTACTCAGGTCAACTTCTCTTCTTCCTTCTCTTTCTACTCATCATCATCATCCTAGCCATTGAAGAGGAGGATGTTAAGTCAGGAAGCTGAAAGAGTCAGGGACAAGGTTTTAAAAATAAAGAACCATCAGCTATGAAGGCAGAAAATCAGATATCAATGGAAAATATCATCACAAGAAATGGTCAAAGTCAATATGCAAAAATACTTTTAAAACTTGGTATATAAATCATATATAAATCAAATTAAGAAATCAATAAATTGTCATAGCAGATGTGAGAAAACATCATGACAATAGTCCTGATCAATGATGTGAAGAACAATAAAAGCATTTATTCAACAAATCTTATAGTCTTTATCCTTGAGGCATCATAAATTAGTCATATAGTTGAGATAAAAGTAATAATTTCACCAATAATAGAGATAACCAGCAACACAAGCAAAAAAAAAATGCTGAACACAACAAACTATGAAAGATATTAAAAACAAGTGCTGTGACAGTTGGGAGAAAGAGATTTATTATTGAAGGAATGGTCAGGGGAAATTTAATGGAGGTTGTAGATTCAGATCACCATGGAGGATGAGTGAGATTAGACAAGACAGAAAGGAGAAAGGTCATTTGACCTCAGGATAATGATCTGAGCAGTAAAAGAGTAGTGCATATTCACATGAGTAGTGCATATTCACTTTTCAAGAATATCAAGTAAACCACTCTGGCTAAAAAGTAAAAGGTGTATGTAGAGATACAGAGTGAAGTTGGAAAAAATATATAGGGAAACAGGCTGTGAGGAGCCAGAGTGAGGAAGGCCAAGAAATAGCATGGACAACCATTTAGAGATAAAAAGAAAAGGGATATGGAGGCAACTGTGAATAGTTTTTATTCTGGATCATATGATATGTGCTGAAGAGCCAGAGGTGATGAGACTGTAGAAGCAAGTAAAATGTAAAATATGGTAAGAAGTTCAAACTGTACTGTAAGCAATGAAGAACCAGAGAGGCATTTTAAGGGAGTAACATGATATGATAAGCAATTTAGAAAGATAACTCTACCAAGCTGTTTAAAGTGGCTTAATTAGAAGTATATAAATTGACCAAATTTAAATTTCCTTCCCATACACTTGAATCACATAATTGTATTAAGCAATGTCACCCCAATAAATTTAATAATAATAAAAAAGTACATAAATTGATGGAGGCCAGTGATCATATTATTGGAACGGTTCAGGTAAGAAATAAGGAGGGATAAAACTAAGGCAGTCACGTGGGGAGGGAAATAAGAGAATGGATTCAATCAGTATTTAGGAGATGATAGAAACAATAGAATTTAGTGACTGATTAGGTGTGGCCAGAAGAGGAAAAAGCAAGAGGAGATAATGACTGAAGGATTCCCATCCTGGGTGACTAGGTAGATGATGGAGAGGAAGGACAGCCTTAGGAAACGGGGTGAGGAACAGAAAAGTGAATTCAATTTGGGACATGTTATGTTTCAGGTATCTGTGAACCGTCCAAGTGAAGAAGACTATTAGGCAGTTGTAAGGTGGGCTGGAGTCCAGGAGAGAGGTTTGGACAGGCTCAATGAGTCATTGGCATACAGATGATCACTGAAGCTGGGAAATAAATAACGTTCTCCATGGAAAGAACAAAGAGTGAGATGAAAAACTCAATGAGGACTTAGTTCGGTTAAGGGAACATAGGATTTAAAGCCCTACAGTCAGAAAGGAACCGGAAGAATATTTTAAATTAAAAAAAAAAAAAAGGAAAGGAAAAAAAGCAAGGAGAACAGGAAGAGAGTGTAATGAAAACAACTGAGAAATTCTGCAGGAGGGGTTGGGGTTGGGGGCGGATAAAGTGTCAAACACTGGCAAAAATGCAAACATAATGATGTCCAAGTGTGCGAGAAGTGTTCAAAATCCGACGTTCTCTGGAGGCCTTAGCCAGAGTAGTTTTAGTGTTGTGGCAGAGGCAATATCTATTCTTTAGTGAATGTGCAAGCAGACTGAAAATGAAACAGTGGCGATATTGATTCTTTGTCTATTCTCTTAAGAATGCTATTTGAGAAGAAACTGGAAGCAATTTGTGGAAGAGAATAAAGGATATAAAGAAAATTATTTTTTAAAATAATTGATTTATTGGCTGGGGTCACAAAGTCAGTAGAGAGGCAGCGGGAGTAAGGAGTAATACTAGATAGTGAAAGGGAAACTTTAGAGATCATCTGATAATTTTATGTAGAAATTTTGAGAGTTAAAAGAAGAATTAAGGGGGTTCTTACCTAATGAGCTGCCTTTCTTTAAAAAGTAGGGAACCAAGTTATTTCCTGAGAGTGAGGGTGGAACGAATAAGAGGAAGGTTTGTGAGTATAGATCCAATGTTGGAAATGGGACAATTAGTTAAGCCAGTGGTCCCCAACCTTTTTGGCACCAGGGACAGGTGCTCCTGTGAGAACTTCATGCCTGATGATCTGAGGTAGAGCTGAGGCGGTGAAGCTAGCGCTGGGGAGCGGCTGCAAATACAAATGAGCTGCCTTTCTTTAAAAAGTAGGGAACCAAGTTATTTCCTGAGAGTGAGGGTGGAACGAATAAGAGGAAGGTTTGTGAGTATAGATCCAATGTTGGAAATGGGACAATTAGTTAAGCCAGCGGTCCCCAACCTTTTTGGCACCAGGGACAGGTGCTCCTGTGAGAACTTCATGCCTGATGATCTGAGGTAGAGCTGAGGCGGTGAAGCTAGCGCTGGGGAGCGGCTGCAAATACAGATGAAGCTTTGCTAGCTGGCCTGCCGCTCACCTCCTGCTGTACGGCCCAGATCCTAACAGTACTGGTCTGCAGCCCAGGGGTGGGGGACCCCTGACTTATGTGTAAATAAAAGGATTTTTGAGTACTATAGAGTCCCTAAATGATCTTCAATAATTTAAATTTGTAATAGGGCCAAATTACATTTGTTACTTTCAAACACTCGGCAGTCTACGCGTAGTTAAGAAAGCAGATGTTTTGACTGATCCAGATTTGATAATTGACAGATAAGGTAGAATAAAAAGACAAAGAAATTCAGATTACTGGCAAGAAAGTAGAGATGAGATATACTGTAGTGTCTGAATAGTCTCAGCTAAGGAATCCCTAGGAGAAAGACAGAACTAAGAGAAACAGACATAGAGCTAAGCTAAGATACAAGACCTCTAATGATTTCTAAACTTTAACTCAGAAAATCTCGCATTAACTCAACAATGCTACTTCTAGCAATTTATCTGTCAAATATTCTCATGCATATGCAAAGTATATTCACTGCAGCATTGTCTTGTATTAGCAAAAGACTGGAAATAAATGCTTTCTATTAATACAGATCTGGTAAATAAATTAGAATGAATGCAATGAAATAATGGAATACCAAGCAGTAATTAAATGGAAAGAGGCAGGTCTACATGGACTAATACTCGAAAACTCTAAGATACGTTAAGTGAAAAAGCAAGATGCAAAAAAAGTGTGTATCATATGCCACCATTTATATCAAATTAAAGTGATGCATATGTACGCACACAGACATATACACACATATGTGCATAATATTTCTGGAAAGATAAAGTTTGGTTATGGTAATTGCTTCTGAATATGGTGCTATATGTCTGTAGTGGTGAGAAAAAAGACCTACTTTCATCTTATCCTGTACAGTTTATGTTTTCAATTTTTTTTATTACGCGTACATATAATTACATGGACAAAAAATTTCTTAAATGAATTTTCCATCATTATATACCATTTCCGTTAGTGGTAAGGGCTAGTAGGGCAATATACTTAAATACATTTGTGTTTGTGTTATTCTGAGTCCTTCTAGACTAGTTGAATTTTAGTAACATTAGATAAAATGAGTTTGTTTAGTATACGCAATATTTTTTATGACCAGCAGATGTTCAGAAAAACCACAGGGCTATTTCTGATAACGATGGCATGTGGAAAAGACCTCCAAGTTGAACTGCCCTACTAAGCTGACACACCTTCACCTTCTTCAGCGCTTAGGAAATAAAATGAGTTTGTAAATGTTCAGGAATAATTCTACTGAAACAAATATAATAAATTTTCTTGCTCATTAGATTTCTTATGACTTAAAAACTATTTATCTAAACATCTTTGGGGGTATATTTAGCTACGATAGAATTGACCTCATAAGTAGTGAAAATTGTTAGTACTTTACATACAGCAAGCTAGAGACAGTCTTCAGCTGCTATGTGTATAGACAGTACCTACGTTTCAGGTTTATTTCTGAAGAGACATATGCAAGATTCTGTAACCTCCATACCTTGCTAAATGAGTCTGTATAGAATCCAGAGTCATATTATTTGGCAAGATATCTCAAAAGTTCTATGCAAAGCTGTGTGTTATAGGATGTTGGGATGGAGACAACCCAATTCACTTGGGGAAATCTTGAAAAAAGTATAATATACCACATAAGCAGCTTTTGTAATGCCCAAGTCTGGTATGCATTCACCATTCAAAACTAACAGCGGTTACTGCCAAAGCCCACATTGTTTTCGGTGCTGATTTATATTGTGGTTGGTTTGGGGGTTCAAGGAGGAGAAAGAGAAAACTAGAGAGCAAGAGAGAGGCTAAATTTTTATACCAAATATCAGTTTCAAGTGTTCTCTTCTCTGTCTTACTGAAAATCATATTTTGAACCATTTCAGCCGGATCTACAGTTATCTACAGTGAGTCTCACCATTAGCACACCTGTGCTTGGGCTGTAAGCTGAGGTGAGCCATGGGTTCAAGAAGAAACATGGACAACATTATTTCTCCTGCTTACAATAAGTAATTCTGTGCCTTTATAACCTAAAACTTCTACTGACTTTGATGTTATTTCCTCCCTTTTATACCTGAAGAGCTATATATTTCTTCCAAGTTTGGTTCAAATGTCCTCTCTTCCTGCTTTTTCAAGTGTCATTCTTTTGTTACTACAACTCTATGTTCACACACATCTATTATAGTACTTCTCACAGAATTCTATCATGATTAGTTTATGTCTATAAACTACGTTTATAATGATGAATATCTGCTTCATCATTGGACTACGAAGTCCAGGAGGGCAAGGGCCTTGTCTTCTCATCCCCAACAAATGACAATGACTTGCAAGGCCTCAATCTCCCTCAGCTTCAGTTTCCTCATATGAAAAACAGAAAGAATAATTTGTCTTGAAGGGTTGTTTTAAGGATTAAAAATAATACATGCACAGTATTAAGGAAAGAAGAAAACTAAGAGGGACTCAAGACCAAGAAAACACTGACCATATTCTACCCTGGGTAGTCATATTTTACCAGGCAGCTTTAGGAGTAGACACAGGATATCCTCAGAAAGAAGAATGAACCAGACAGGTAGTGAGAAGCA
>NW_006432227.1:583396-603185 GCF_000325575.1 Pteropus alecto | reverse complement strand
CCATGCATGGGTCTCCCAATAGCTTTCCAATTCTAAGTTCCAGTCCACCTGCATTCTTTAGCATCAAAGCACACTGTCTTAAAGCATAATAGGATTAGAAAGAAACATTTGTATTATTTGCTAAGTAATGAATAGCTTCCAAAGAGGAGAAGAGAAACACAAGTAGCACTGGGAGGAGCTTATATTGATGTTTATTTAGTACCTTTTGAATTACTGGCATGATTTGTTATGAGACACCCAAAGTTTCCTTGAAACATATCCACAAACATAAAACATGCTGTTCCTGTCCACAGTCTAGTCTGTGCATTATGATTTCTAGTACTTGGTATATAAACACATCCTGACTTGCCAACCAGACTATAGGCTCCTAGAGGTAAAATTTTTCTTCTGCCTTTCTTTTCCCCATAGAGCCTAGTCTACTTTTGAACACGTAACTGATACCCAGTAACTTCATCAACATTTGTTAAATGAATTAATCCAATTTTAATTAAGCCCTGATATATACATGAAATTCTTAAACAAGGTAACAAGGGGAATTGAGAGGCCAGAGAATCAAAAACATATTTATTCTGCTTCTCAATCTGTATACTCCCTCCGGGTGATTCAATACCTACCCGAAGTGTTACCGCTATGTAGGTGCTGATGATGTTCACACTTTCATCTCTAACCTTGGCGTTTAGCTTGTGCTCCAGACTCTATTCCCATCTCTGGTAGTAGCTAGACATATTGGCTTATAGTCATCCCTGCCTCAATATCATCAACACTGACCTTTAAATATCTTCAAATATCATGTTCTCCTCTAAAATTGCCCCTTTTCTTGCATTTCTTATCTCAGAATATGGGTGCCACCGCTTGCCATCTAGTCTAGCTGGACAACTGTGGGTCATTTTTATGTCATTAATTTTCTTCCCTCCAAGCACTTAGGATAGCAACATAGTGTATATAAAAGGACATAGGATTTAAAAGTCTGACAGGCCTGATTTTGATTCTACCACCTATTAGTTCTGTGACCTTAAAAACATTACTGTTCTGTGATCCATTACCTTTATTTGTAAAGTGGAATTATTAATGCCTATCTTAGGAGGATGTTTAAAAACTAGATATAATTTATACAGAATTTCAGACTCCAACTTTCACTGTGTCATAGAGCACACATGGTTGGTTTATTCATAAGTCCTCAGAAGACTCTAAGCAAATTGAGGAGACTCTGATGCTTCTGATGCTTCGAATTGAATGAATAGTAGCATAATATTCCCTAAAAGCTTTGAAGCTACATGTCAAAAAAAAAAAAAAGAATAAAAGACACCAGAAACAGAATAAATAAGAATCTGTCTTATCTGTCTTATTAGGCATCATCTATAGTGTTCAGACAGACAGGCAGGCGGGCTGATAATAGATAGATAGATAGATAGATAGATAGATAGATAGATAGATAGATAGATAGATAGATAGATAGATAGACAGACTGACAGATAGTACTTATTTTTCAAAAGCATTTGCAAAAAGGTAAAAAAAACATTATAAATAAAGGGAGTAATATGCTACACTTTTCAGAGTGGAATAAGACTATAAAATATCTTGATAGACAATCTAAATCAGACAGAAATCCCTTAGACAATCAAAAACACAGTTAATATGGAATGTTTGGTCTGGCTAGCTGGGGGGACAGGATGGTGGTAGAAGGCACAGCCAAAAATTGCATTTCTGTGACTCACTTTTCCTACAAAAATGGTGGCTTCTGAGAAATACAATTTAGAAGCAAAGACCTACAGTAAAATTTGTAGTGTCACACTAAAAATAATATTTGCTTAGAGGGAGAAGCCTTCAATTACTTTCCCTAGAAGACAGAACTTTGAAATCATTGAGAATTTACCTAAGATCTCAGGAGGTATATGTGAGTTCATTTGTTCTTTTATTGGTTAATTCATTTCCCATTCACCAAATATTTATTAAGCACCACCATAAGCCAAGGCCGTGATAGGTATTGTGGGAAACAAAGCAATCACAGTTTCTATAATCAGAGAGATTACAATTTGAACAGGAAAGACAATTAAACAAGGAAAAACAATAAAATGTGATATAGCCTCTATTCAATATTTCTCTAGAGTGCTATGGAAACAGATAGGAAGAATACTTAGCAAACAGAAGGAGACACTCTCTTCAAGGTACAGAAGGAGTAGAAAGATTATCAGTAGAGGGGACAGTGTATGCAAAACTTGAAGGTGAGAAATGCCCTCAAATGAGGAAAACTTAAAGATGAAATACCTAGAGATTAGATTATGCAATACTGAAATGTTTATCCAGTTATTTGCTAGAACCCATCATTATTTGGGTTGTTTCCAGTTTGGGGCCACTATAAATAAAGTGGCTGTGAACATTCATGTACAAATCTTTTTATGGACATAAGTTTTTATTTCTCTTAAGTAAATACCCAAGAAAAGATCTGCGAGGTCATATGATTAAGCATGTTCTCAAAAGTGGTCATGCATTTTATACCTCACCACGAAGGTATGAGGGTTCTTCTTTCTTTCTTAACATCCCTGCCAACATTTTATATTACCAATCCTTTTAATTTTAGTCATTCTATAGGTCTGTCACTTTAATTGCAATTTGTATTTTCTCGATGACCAGTAAGTAATATTGAATATTTTCTTATGTGATTGATTATTGGCCATTTGTATTTTGTCCTTTAAAAAATGTGTTTACTTCATTTGCCATTTTAAAAAATTGGGTTAATCGTTTTATTATTGAGTTGTAAGAGTTCTTTATGTATTGTTGATTGAAGAGCTTTGTCAGTTATATGTGTTATAAATATTTTCTTGCAGTATGTTGCTTGCCATTTGATTTTCTTAAGTTTCTCCTTTGAAAAGCATATGTTTGACTTTTTGAGGAAGCCCAATTTATCAGTATTTTCTTTTACGGTTACTGCTTTTTCCTTTTTCCTATGTTTGCTTCTATAAGATTTATAGTCTTAATCTTTGTATTTAGGTATATATTCCATTTTGAATTAAATTTGTATATGGTATGAAGTAAGAGTTGAAATTCATTATTTTGGATATGGAGATTAGATTCTCAGCACCATTTATTGAAAAGAGTATCATTTTCCTATTTAATTATCTTACAGAAAATTAATTGTTTCTATTTACTTTTTTCTATCTGACTATGTATTACATTTCTCTTTTTTCTTTTTTGATTAAATACTAGATATTTTGGATAATACATTTTAGAGAATTAGGATCGTGCTATCTTCCTTGCTCTATATATATAGACTTCATGTTTTCACTAAGCATGACACACACACACACACACACACATATGTATACATAGCACGTGCGCGTGCGCACACGCACGTACACACACACACACACACACACACACACACATATTCAGCAGTTACTAGCTACTCTAGAATTTGTGTAGGCTTGATTTTATGCTTTATTAGTGAGGGACTCTGGAAAGTCCAAGGTGTTTTGACAGCCCCTGTAACTTGGTAGGATTCAACCTTCAAGCACTGTTGCTCTATGGATCTTGTTAGAGCTTGGTATTAAGGTTTCTTAGGATGATTTTATTATAGGTCTTACTCTAGGGCATGATCTTTACTCCTAAGACATGGCCTTTACAGTGTCTCAGTTGGATACCAGGGATGTTACAGGACCTTCCGGAAAATCTCTCTACTCTGGCAAGGCTGGCAGTGTCCTCAGGTACTGCTTAATTTCCAGGATCTTTGTTCAGCTCCCAAACCAACTGCAGCTGCTAGCCATGAGGCCTCTGGACTTGAGGTGGTCTATCACAGAGATTTCTGGAACAAGTCCCTTCTCTATGATGTCTCATCCATCACACTGTAAGTGGTTTAGTAACCCAGAACTTTAATCTCTGCTGCCTCAGCTCAGTGGAAATACTGTACTCAGTTTAGACTCTACCTCTTTAAGCTGTAGTCAGAAAACTGTTTTCAGGCAGAGAACTGGGCAGTCATGAGGCTCACTTCATGAGTTTTCTTCCTCAAGGATTACAGTCTTAAACTGGCTATTGTCCAGTCCCTAAAAAACAGGTTCCTGTTATGTTTTTTTTCCAGTTTTAGAAAGTTTATGGCAAGAAGTCTAGCTTGGTATCATTTACTCTGTGACAGTTGGAAGCCCAAACTCCCTCTGTTGAGGTATTTAAGCAGAGAAGTGAAGTGTCCTATTTGTACTTTAGAAGGGTCACTCTGGCTGCAATAGCAAGTGAATTGGTGGGAAACAAGATGAGGGGCAGAAACAAAATATGCTCTGCAGTGGCAGTATTTCTGAGAAAAGGATTACTTATTTAATAGATACATATTTCGTGCTCACTATATTCCAGACACGATTTTCATTTTAGTATTAACTCACTTAACTATCAAAAATCCTGTGATATAAGTGCTATTATTAGCTCCATTTTATAGGTTAGAAACCCAAGGGACACAAAAGCTAAGTAATTTGACCAACGCAGGAAATAGAGCTGAAGTTGAACCCAGGTCGCCTGACTCCAGAGTCCATGGCCTTTGATACTATGCAATGCTGTGGTAAAGGAGCCTCGACTACAGTAGGGGAAATGAGCGACCTTTGCTTCATGGGCCTGAAGAGGATGCACTTCCCTTTCCAGACCTACCGTCAGCAAACATTCTGTGTTTCTAGTATGAGTAGAATAATATCAGGCATCTTGGAGGATAAAGAAAGGAATTCAAAGCGGAAAAGATTCCCAGTGTACAATCTAGGTAAAGAATCTCAAAAAGACATAAAATCATGAAATAAGTGATCACCAAATGAATATACCACAGAGTAACTCCTGAAGTGCTAAGTAGATGCTAAGGGAAATGAGAATTGCAAGGAAAGGAAATTATACAAATTAGAAGATTAGAGTCTATTTTTATATGGGTTACATTTGAAAAGAGAATGTCAGCCATAGTCCTGAGAGCAATGAACAGGAAGTCTCTGATAAGAACATGCCCTATAACCTATGAAATGTCAGTTGCCTCTGAACCAACTTCTCCAGCTATAAAATGGGACTAAAGTTATAACACTCAAAAGCAGACATCATTGAATTAATTTTTATTTTTTAAAAACAGTCTATGAAATTCTCTGTATAAATGTGCTTTGGTGCAGTTGCTGAGGGAAAGAACTTAAATTAGAGAGGGAATAATGAACCTAGAATATGAAAAAATGATGAAAATTTGCCATTCTTGGAGCAATAAATGGAACAAGGCAGCTGAGGCTAAAATCGGAATCCTCAGAAAGGTTGTGAGCTCAGAACATTTGGGTCTAGGTCAACATATCACATGTACCAAGTTAAGGGTGTCTTTTGAATTTTGATGATAAACAATCATTAAGATTGAAACGTGCCATAAAAATCATGTTTTTAAAACATACTGTTTACATTCATCTGTGGAAAATTGTGTCCTGCTGATAACTCCAATATATGACTTAAACCATCTGCCTCTTCTGCTGATGTGAAAGAGAATGACAAAGTTCGGCTTATAGCAGTGAATCAGTTTGCTGGGAACTTGCTGCTCTATTATTAGTGTTTTAACATGGGATGACTGAGATAATTGTGCTACAGGTATATTCTCAAAAGGGGTTAAATAGCCATCTTTCCCGGTGAAGCTGGGATTACCTGGAAGGGCACTAGGATGATAATAGCACAGGCTAGTATGAAAAGGGAACAAAGTCACCACATTTATAAACTACTGACTATATCAAGATATACACTCAATTCAGAGAGCTTCACATAAGAGACGGTCTGATAGAAATACCACAAATTTTGATGGGAGATTAAGCCAGATTCAAATTCTGTTTATCTTATCTTGACCAAGTTATGTGAATTCTCTTAACCTTAGTTTCTTCAGCCATTAAAAAAAAAGCTTAAATGACTGTAATGAGTTGAATGGTGGCTCACACATATCCATATCCTAACTTCTGGAACTTATGAATGTGATCTTATTTGGAAAAGGGTATTTGCAGATGTAATTAAGTTAAAGATCTTGAGGTATGATCAATCAGGATTTTCTGGGTGGGTCCTAAATCTAATGACAAGTGTTCTCATAAGAGACATATGGAGGAAAGGCACACAGGAAGATAAGGCCATGTGAAGACAAAGGTAGAGGCCGTAATTATTCAGCTACAAGCCAAGGAATGCCTGAACAACTGGAGTTGAAAGAAGCAACTCTAGAGCCATCAGAGAGAGCATGGCCCTGCAGATACCTTAATTTCCAACTTCTGGCCTCCAGAACTATGAGAGAACAGGGTGTTTTAAACTACCCAGTTACAATAATTTGTTACAACAGAAAGAAATAATTTGTTACAACAGAAAGGACCTTACAGAATCCTTAAAGGAAACAGAGATAGCCCAGTGCATAGTCTAAGTAAATGTTTAATAAAGGTTGACTACTACGGTAATAATACATGATACTTCAAACACAAAGCAATGTTCCTGAAGTTACTAAGTTTCCCAACATATTTTTTTCCCCACAAAAGGCCACATTTGTGAAGGCACATCTTGAAATGCTGGAGGTATATATGGCCACAGGATACCTCATGGTACCAAACATCGAGTGTCTTCCACTCCAATGTGAAATTGTATAAAACTGGGTGTTCAGGTTAATTTTAAGAATGTTCTAAATAAACCAAGGAATCTTAAAGTCTAAGGATATCAAGAAACTAATTTTCTTGGCAGCTGATAGGAAATTAATTTGTAGAAAAATGCCTATCTTTATGAAGATAAGATTTTAAAAGCCCATTTCAGGGAAGCTGAGCCTCCAGGGCCTGAATAGAAATAGATGCAACTCACATAAGACAAGGAAACACCTATTGACGATTCCAGGAAAATGAAGGAGGAAGGAATTAAAAGGTAGAAAAGGCTCCAAGCTCTAAAATCTAACCCCTCTTCCATAACCATCTTTAAAAAATTTTTATTAAGTTTACTGGGGTAATATTGGTTAATTATTATACAGGTTTCAAATTTACAATTCATATCTATCTTTAAGAAAGCAGCAAACATTATAAAATATGACTTGAGATAAATGATTTCCTTTTTCCCTCTCTCCCTCTTTCTTTTCTCTCTTTCTCAGCATTTAGTTATTTTTCCCTTCCTTCCTTCTTTTGTCTATTGCTCTTTTGGTAAAAAATGCAGTGACTGGTCTTCAAATCCCGAGTAACATAAAACTGAGAGTGTGATTGTGAGAGTGTAAACGCAGAATGAGACGGGTGTTACTTAGCCTTTGCTTAGACCCAGCTACCACCTCAGAGTCAAGTTGGGTATAAGGAAGGATTTGTGCAGAGAATTGTCAAAGATTAGGCTGCAGCCTTGATGCTCCTTTTCTCTTTGCAAAACTCCACTTGCCAAACACACCGTTCAATAACTGAAAACATTTTATCCATGAATTTCAAGAATTCTGGAATGGAAATATTTTTCTGGGACAGAAAATTACTTTCTGAGATGAAAATATTTTTCAGATTAAAAAATCTAGTCACAGAATGTATTTTTTAGGGCAACATATATGTCTTGAAGGATGGTTTTTATTAACTAAGACTACCCCAACTGAAGCATGGTTACAGCTGGTTACAGTCAGTTGCAATAAAACTAACTGATCCACTTTATAGATGTCTAAATAAAGAATTGAATTATCAGCAAAGTTACACACTATATATAATATGCCGTCTTCAAAAATATTTTTGATCTAAGGAGATTGATCATATGAAATATACATCATACTATTAGAGAAAAATTATATGCTAAAGTGCCTGAATCTGTTGTAAATAAAATAAAAATTCAGATGATGTAGAGTTAACATAGACTAAAATAATTAGAAAAAGCTCCCTGGCAGAGCAGTGGATTTGAATTAAACATTAACAAAGAATCAAAGGCTATCAGCAATTAAGTTAAACATCAGAAAGGCAAGCCAACGAAACCTCCAGAATACTCAAGATGAGGTTGGGACAGAAGAAAGAGATATTAACATTTTCTTACCTCACTGAGGGCCAAAATTAGATGAGAATTCAAATGTCTGAATGTGGAAATTAAATTCAGCATCACTTATCAATTGGGGGAAATAGAAAATGAATAAATGAAGGCCCTCGGAGAATCCAGGGAGATAGATAAGATATGAATAGGAGGCATATTCTCTGATGCATTTAGGCTCATGTACAAAGGGCTAAACTGAAGTGGTATACTAAGAAACTGGAAAACATTTTAAAATTAAAATGCAATCTCCTTAGGTTGAAATTTTTGCCCGAGTGGGTAGATTGGTTAGTCTGGACCCTTTGGAGACTTTTAAGCATTCCAAAATGCCTCCAATGGGTTTAGAATGCCAAGAATGTGCACAAATTTGGTATTTAAAATTCTAGACTTGCATTTGCTAATCCAATTAAGCCTAGGTTTGCCAGACACAGGGGCCAATCTCCACTTCAAATCATGTAGCAGAAACAGAAAGACTCAAAGAATTTGTGTGAAGAAAAACCCATTTTAAGGCCATGATATCTGTTTCTAAAATGACTGCAAATATTTAAAGTTCCTTACATTTTGTTGAAATTGATTATTGCTATTACCTTTAAAATCCCCCCAAAATAGGTATGAAATTTTTAGTGTTATAAATGCATTTTATTTTGAAAATTATTTTATGTTTAAAGTTAAAGTCATGTCTTTATTCACACATTCTCATTCTTCTGAGAAGCACCTCCCTTATCTATTCTATTTATTAAAATCATCTGATTTTTTGTTCGAGTCCATTTCTAGTATTTTTTATGTTTCTGATGAAATCTTTAACTCTCTCACATGGTGTGTACATTTTGTCATCCGAACAAGATGGCAAACTCCTTGGAAAGAGAGGCCGTATCATATATTTCTTTTATATTCTCTTGATGCCTTGTACTATCATGGTAGACCTTGCTGAACATGTGCTGATTTGATTTCCATGAATTCAACTCCTGTCTAATGCTTTTATATTAGCAAATGTTACTTTGCACTGTTAGAGAATATGCTCTATTGTAGATTGCATATGGAAATTGGATCTCTTTAAAAAGAAACAAAATACAAAGGTGGAGAGATAGGTTTATATCTTAAAATGCTGAAGTCCTTAACTTCCTGTTAATTACAGCATATCGAACACATAGCTATCCTTGCAGTGTCCAGAAATCAATCCAAAGAAATTTCTAAAAAGTATACACTCCACTAGAAAAAAAAAAGAGTGGAAACTTACAGAGAACTAGAGATTTAAACATAATTTTGGAAGATGGAAAATAGATGATTGAGTGGTCCCTAACTTAACAGAGAAGATAAAGTTAAAACTTAAATGCCAACAGAAAGCAATGACAACTAAGTGCAGGAATAGTTCATGCTGCCAAACCAAGAAAGGGTCAAATTAAGAGGAATGAGAGATGAAAATAGGAATAATGAGAAGGCCTTAAAACAGGTGGATTAGTTGAGAGTGTGAATGAAGGGGAGGTCCCCCCTCACGTCATGCTAAACACCAGAAATTAACGAAGGATTAGGAATCAAAGTGTCAGACTTCTCAATGAGAACATAAATGTTAGATGACAATGGAGCAATGCTTTCTGAACCAAGTGGAAAAAAATCTGTAACCCAGAATTCAACACCAAATTATCCATGAAATATAAAGATAAATAAATAAATATATTTTCAGGTATATAAAGTCAAAAAAATGTAACTATTATGACATCTTTCTTAGGAAATTACTAGAGTATATAATACAACACCCTAAAAATTGGGGGGGTGGTGCAAAAAAGGAAAAGAAGGAATCTAAGAAATAGAGGCCGTAGTATAAAAGAGGTAAAAGGCACTTTTTTCCTGGGATGAGAGTATAGAGAAATGCCAGAATGGTGAGGAAGTCCAAGAGTGACAATGGGCGCTAGTCTTACAGAACAACCTTTCCAGATTGGGACAAAAGGACAAAGGAGTCTAGAAGGGATGGTTTTTCAATAAAAGAAACAAACGAATAAACAAACAAACAAACTGACAGGTTACCTGTTACATTTGGTAACATTTGGTAAAAGAAAGTAAGATTAATTTTAAAGTGCATTTGGAGAATTGGGGAAGAATTAATAACATAAGTACATAGTCAAATACAAAAACAACAGAAATTATTACAAAAAAAAAAAGAAAAGAAAGAAAAAGAAAAAGTTGCATAAGCAAGAAAAATAATCATAGTATACAACATGGTCAACGTGCATGGCTGTAATAATATAAACACTGAATAATGACCCATTCAAAAACTGGAAAAACTATACAGGAAAGAAATGAGGGGAAATGAGAGCACATATGTGGTTGGTAGGAGAAGGATGTATCATTACATTCTTCAGTAGAAAATAAACAGATAAAATCTAAAACTGAAAAAACAATCCAGAAATGGCAAATAAACATATTATTTAGGAATACATAAAAATAGATTAAAAAGTTGAAAATGGTTACCACTAGAAAGCAGGAGTCAGAGGCAGGAAAGGGAGAGGAAAGAAACATGATTTCTTTTATAAGCTTAGCGCAATATTTGACTTTTAAACTGTGTATATGGGTTACTTTAAACAATAAAAATTATTATTTTTTTATATTACAAACAGCAAAATCAAAGCAAAAAAAAAAGCAAGACAAAATTAAGAAACAAACACATAAAATTTTGAAATCTCCAAATGTTAACATACTGTGATTTGAATTCAATAATCCACAGGTTAACTGGGTTTGTTTAAAAGGAAGATGGTTTTAGTGAATTTCCATATTCCTGGCATTTCCAGAGATGGGACATCATGATAATCAAAGTTCCATTTTAACATGTTATGTTCAAATCCTCCTGTCCAGTGGTTATCTTACACAGAGTCAAACCACAGTCCTTAGAATGACTGTCATCATTCGAAAAAAGCTACACCCCACCTTCCCCAACCTCATATCCTAAGCCTTTCCTTGCTCACTGTACTCTAGCCCTCACGTCCTCCTTGTTTCTTGACCATGCCAAGAATATTCTGCTTCAAGCCCTTTGCATTTGCTATTCCCTCTGCTTGGAATTATCTTCCATCAGATATCTCTGTGGCTTTCTGATCATTTTTTCCAGATCTCTAATCAAATGTCACCCTACGACAAAGGAATTCGATGGCCACTGTATGTAAAGTAACACCCCCCCCTTCCCATACACATATACGTATTTCCTTTTAATGTGGCCTAAATAACTTTTTTCATAGCCCTTTTTGGACTGGTAGAAATTCATGGAGGGTCGGAATTGAAGAAAGACAGAGACAGAGAAGGAAGTGGGGAGAGATAGGGAGACAGGGAGAGAGAGAGGGGGCGGGGGAAGAGAGAAGGGATTCTAAAAAAGCAAAGGAAATGAAGTTGAAGAGGTAAATCTGTACATGAAATATTTAAGGGACTGAGTAGACCGATTTGACTGAGGCTGGGATTAGGGGATGATGAGATAAATTGGAGGACAGTTTATGTTCATATTATAAAGAATCTTTATCTCCTACATAATGGGATGCTTTTGGAAGTTTTCAATCAGGATTTGATATAATATTTTAGTGAGATGAGCTGGTAGTAATAAGCAAGACGGCTTAGAGAAGAAAGAAGTTAGATACCCAGAAACCAGTTAGGCGGCAATTGCTAAGGCAGAGGTTATGTCAAATACAACAGAAAGGACAAAATGAATCAGAATTTCATGACTCACTATAAAAAAAAGAAAGAAAGAAAAAGGATTAATCAAAGAATTCTGAAGTTTAAACTTTGGTTATATTAAGAAAATAATAATGCCAAAGACTGGACTAAGTAAATCAAAAGATGGAGTCATTTTGATGAGAAAGTTAAAAGTATGTTTCCAGTGCTAACTATATTTTGTGATGACGCTGAGGCTTTTAAGTGGACATTATTAGCTGACAAACACAAATACAGAAATAAATGCGGGCTATAAATACAGAGAGAGAAAGTCATCTGTTTAGAAATGATAATTACAATGAGAGAAGACTTCTGAGAAAGACTGGAAAGAGAGCAGAGTATGTCAGACTGCATCCTGGGAAGCTGGGGAGAGAAAGAAGAGTTAAGAAGGTAGAGAAGAAATTGTTGGATAAGTGAATGAAAAAATAGGCCAATATAAGATTATGAAAAATAGAAAAAAGGAGTATTTCTTCAAGAAAGTGATGCTATGTGGTTTCAAATGTTGCACAAAAGTCAAAGGGAATGGATGATTTAAAGTGTCTTTGGGGAAATTGAGGTTTTAGATCTTGAAAAAAATCTGAATTGTAGTAAACCCTCAAAATAGTCTAGGACTTAATTTTCCAAGTTTCTACTCTAACATATTACTCTTCAACTCTAAAAATTGCGGATTTTAATGTCTACTTTATAGAGTTGTTACAAGAACTAAAAGTTACTATAATGTAATGGTAAACCTGTGTTAAGATCAGATTCTGAACAAGTGGATATAGTCATTAGAGAAATGTTTTCGTTATCTACTGTTGTGTAATAGATCATCCAAAATCAGAAGCATAAAACAATCACAATTGTTTCGTTACCTCTCAGGGGTTGATTGGGCTCAGTTAGGCAGGCTTTGCTCAGGGTATCCTGCGTGGTTGTAGTCAGACAATGGCTGGGGGCTGGAGCTATCTTGCATGTCTGGCAGTTAATGCTGGCCTTTGGCTGAGACCTCAGCAACGGTGTTGGCCAGAACACCTATACATAGACTCTCTATGTGGCCTGGGTTTCCTCACAGCATGGTGGCTGGGTTCCAGGAGAAAGCATCCCAAGAGAAAAACAAACAAAAGCCATATCACCTTATATGATTTGGCCTTGGATATCATGTGATGTCATTTCTGCTATATTCTATTTGTTAACAGCAAGTCATTAAGGCTAGCCCTTATTCATGGGAAGGGCCCTTATTTAATGGGAAGAGTAGCAAAGGATTTGTGGACATGTTTAAAACTATGGCAAATGACTTTCTCTTAAACACAGCTCTGCATGTTTAATGCGAATTCATTCTCCAGCCGAATTATTCATTCTACATTGATTAACCTTGGGGAACTCTTGTGACTATCTAAATTTGTGAATATTAAACCAATGTATTCTGTATTAAAAATTATTGTATTAAAAATTACTGTATTACTGTATTAAAAAACATAATAGTAAGAAGTCATTGAAGTTCCCTACTGTTCCCTCCCCTTGGAGGTGGCAGTGAGATCATGAACGGGGGAGGGGCGACATGCCCAAGGACCAAGGAGATGACAGAAAAGCTGGAGAAGCAGCAGTGGGGCTAGGGGCTGAGGAGGTGGCTGGTACGACTGGAAGACTGGTTAAATGCAGGTGAAACAGAGCATGTTAGTAAATATTTTGACAACAGAGAAGGGATTTACAAATATAGAAAGGGGACTATTTGAAGGAACATTCTTAGGTGAATACTGGTGTTAAGTATTGGATTAGAATTGAAAGTATCTATGTGTTGCTGGAAACTCATGGTTTTAAACAAATACCTACATATTTTTGTATATATATACACACACACTAAGGTAGATTTAAATGCATAAATGTATGTGTGTATATATACATACACAGGTATTTTTTCCTAGCTCTCTCTGCTAAGTGGGTCTAGCAACAACAATATCCCAATAGCAATAAGCAAATTAAACACCAAGATATTCATTTCTAAATACCATGCTTTGCTAAAAGGAACCAGGCTTTCTTAGAGAAACAACTGAATTTCAAAGCTGGAGCAGGAAAAGCACAAACTGAGCCTTAAATATCTATTGTGTTAGAAAGTAATAAATTTCCCAAAAGAAAAATGTGTGTCAAATGAGAGAGATGTCAGTTTAAATTTGCTGTCACAAACCAAATCTGGGACAGTTTGAGCATCAAAATAATATTAATGTAAACCCAATGAAGAAATTAGAATCCATGAGTCCATACTGGTATAAATGAGTGCGTGAATGAGATGGAGCGTGACGGTCAATTTTATGTGTTAACTTGACTGGACCACAGGGTGCCCAGATAGTTGGTTAAACACTTTGAGTGTGTGTGTGAGAATGTTTCTGAATGAAATTAACATATGAATTGGTAGACTGAGTGAAACAGATTGCTCTACCTTATGTGGATGAGCCTCTTCCAATCCACTGGAGGCCTCACTAGAACGAAAAAGAACTTGGACTAGAATACACAGTTTCAACTCTCTTGGTAATCAGGCCTTTGGATTTGGACTAGAACTTACACCATCACCTATCCTGGTTCTCAGGCCTCTAGTCTCAGACTGGAATTATACTATTAGTTCTCCTGGGTCTCCAGCTTGCCAACTGCAGATCTTGGACCTGGTCAGCAAGAAGTAGCAGCTGCTCTAGACTTATTGGTAAGACAGTTGCCTAAAAGAGGAAATATTACAAAAATTCAGGGGCCTTCTATCTCAATGAGTTTTTAGAAGTCCAGTGGTATAGGGCATGTCAAGATACCCCTTCCACGGTGAAGGGTAAGCTGTTGCATCTGGCCCACTAAGAAGAGAAATGGTTGGATGTATGATTATATACTGACTCATGAGCTGTAGGCAATGGTTTGGCTGGATGGTCAAGGGCTTGGAAGGAGCATGATTGGAAAATTGGTAACAAGGCAATTTGGGGAAGAGGGATATAGATAGACCTCTCTGAATGGGCAAAAAATGTGAAGATATTTGTATCCCATATAAAGGTTCACCAAAGGATGACCTAAGCAGAAGAGGATTTTTAATAATAAAATGTATAGGATGACTCGTTCTATAGCTACTAGTCAGCCTCTTTCCCCAGCCACCCTTGTCATCTCTCCATAGGCTCATGAACAACGTGGCCATGGTGGCAGGGATGGAGGTTATGCATGGGCTTAGCAACGTGGACTTCCACTCACCAAGGTCAGCGTGGCAATGGCCATGGCTGAGTGTCCAATCTGCCAGCATCAGCGACCAGCATTGATTTCCCAGTATGACATCATTCCCTGGGTGATTGGCCAGCTACCTAGTGGCAGGT
Source organism: Pteropus alecto (assembly GCF_000325575.1). Classification (NCBI taxonomy): domain Eukaryota; kingdom Metazoa; phylum Chordata; class Mammalia; order Chiroptera; family Pteropodidae; genus Pteropus; species Pteropus alecto. Next base: position 588,213 of record NW_006432227.1, on the reverse strand, counting down.
TGATTACATTGGACCACTTTTGTCATGAAAGGGGAGCATTTTGTTCTTACTGGAATAAAAATTTACTCCAGATATGAATTTGCCTTCCCTGTATCAATGTTTCTGCTAAAACTACTATCCATGGACTTACAGAATGCCTTATCCAATCATGATATTCTACACAGCATGTTTCTGATGAAGGAACTCACTTCATAGCAAAATAAGTGTGGCTATGGGCCCATGTACATGGAATTCACTGGTCTTATCATCTTCTGCACTATCCTGGAGCAGCTGGCTTAAGAGAATGGTGAAATGGCTTTTTGAAGACTCAGTTGCGGCACCAGTTAGTTGCTAATAACATGCAAGGCTGTAGCAAGGTTTTCTAGAAGTCTGCATATGCTCTGAATCAGCCTCCAATATATGGTGCTGTTTCTTCCATAGCTGGGATTCATGGTTCCAGGAATCAAGGGGTGGAAATGGGAGTGGCATCTCTCACTATTACCCTTACTGACTCATTAGCAAAATTTTGCTTCCTTTTCCCATGTCCTTATTCTCTGCTGGTCTAGAGGTCTTAGTTCCAAAGGGAGTAATGCTTCTATTGGGAGACACAACAATGATTTCATTGAACTGGAAGTGAAGACTATCACCTGGACCCTTTGTACTCCCTCAAGCCTGTGAATCAATAAGCAAAGAAGAGAGTTACTCTGTTGCCTGGTGGTGATTGTATCCTGATTACCAAGGAAAATCTGGCCTCCTGCTCCACAGTGGAGGTAAGGAAAAGTGTGTCTGGAATACAGGAGATCCCTTAACACATCTCTTAGTACTACCATTTCTGTAATTAAGGTCAGAGGAAAACTATAACAACTCAATCCCGGCAAGACTACTAATTCTTAATGGCCCAGACCCTTTAAGAATGAAGGTTTGAGTCACTCCACCAGGTAGCAAATCAAGACTAGTTGAGGTGTTTGCTAAGGCGAAGGTAATACAGACTAGGTGAAAAGAAGTTAGAAATTCCAACTGTTACTATGTGAATAGTTAGAGAAATGAGGACTGTAATTGTCATGAGTATTTACTCTCTATTTTGTTGTGAATATATTTATACACAGAATCTTTTGTTCCCCCATCCCCTTATAAAATATACTGACTTTATATCATAGTATTTAACATATTGTTAACTTTACTGGATATCAAGGAGAAGAGTAAACATCACTCAAGGACTTTACCTCTTTTTCTGGGGAAGGGGTTAGTGTGGTTTCAGTTATACGCAGGATAGGTATACCATATGAGGTGAAATTTTGACCTTGTTTGTGTCTTTCTTTGGAGATTAATATGGTTTAAGAAGAATATGGTGCCAAGTTGACAAGGGCTGGACTTATGATAGTAAATTTCATGTGTCAACTTAACTGAGCCACAGGGTTCCCAGATACTTGGTTAAACATTATTCTGGGTCTGTCTGTGAGGGCATTCTTAGATGAAATCAACATATGAATCAGCAGACTAAGTAAAACAGATCGCCCTCCCTAATGTAGGTTAGTCTTATCCAATCTGTAGGAGGCCTGACTAGAACAAAAAAGGTAGAGTAAGAAACAATTTGCTCCCTCTGCCTGACTATGTTTGAGTTGAGACATAGGCCTTCTACTGCTTTTGGACTCAGACTAGAACTTACTCTTTTATCTCTTCTGGTTATCAGGACTTTGAACTCAATCTGAAATTTACATCATTAGCTTTCCTGGTTCTCAGGCCTTTAGATGCCAACAGAAACTATACCATTGACTCTCCTGGGTAGATGATCAGATTTCTCAGCCTCCATAATCATGTGAGACAATTCCTTATAATAAACATAATAAATCTGTGTCTGTCTGTCTGTCTGTCTGTCTAAATTTACACACACACACACACGCACACGCACACGCACACACACACGTATATTCTTATCTTAGCTCAGGCTGCTATAACAGAACACCAGACTGGGTGGCTTAAACAACAAATGCTTAATTCCCATGGTTCTGGAGACTGGAAGTCTGAGATAAGGGTGCCAGCATGATTCAGTTCATAGTTAAGAGCTCTTTTATTGGTTATGTCCTTCTATGACCTTCCTTGGTGTGTGCATCCAGAGAGAGATCCCGTGTCTCCTCTTCTTTTTTATAAGAGCACTAATCCCATCATGAGAGTCCTGCCCTTATGACCCAAATAACCGTAATTACCTCTCGAAGTTCCTACCTCTAAACATCACATTTGGGGTTAGGGTTCCAAGATATGAATTGGCAGGGGTCGGGGGGTGGGGGTGGGACATAAACATTCAGTCCATAGCAGTTCTGTTTCTCTGGAGAACCCAGACTAATACAAAGGGAAACTTTTCCTTACTATAGGATACCAAATAATAATTATAGATTTGACAATAGTTATAGTGGTGGTTTATTCAGAACGGATTCCTTAGTAGATGCTAAGCTTAGTAGCTTAGTGGGTGAAGCTTTGTTATAGAAAAGGATATCAGCATAATCTTGGAATACCTCCTCCCAGCCACAAACACTTGAGGAATTATCAAGGTGGGAAAATGGTGACTTTACAGTGGAGCAATCTGGCAGACAATAACTTACCCAGTGATTAAGGTTAGCTTCACTAGTAGAGAAATGCAGAGACAGACATTGTGTACACACTAACGTCACACATAGGGAAGAACACAGCATCACTTCTGCAGGAATCTCGCCAAGAAAGCATGACCTGGCGCTGGTCCCAAAGAAATATCAGATGGACCCAGCTTTAAAGAACACCCTTCAAAATGAAAGGTCTTACTGTTTTAAAACTCGAGATCATGAAAACCAGATCATGGAACCGTTACAAGTTGAAGAGCCTAAAGAGATATGACAACTAAATGTAGCTCCTGATCTGAATTGGATGCTGGATCAGAAAACAAAAGGAGACACAATTTGGTAAAGTTGAAATCTGATAAGGTCTGTAGATAGGACGCTAGTGCTGTAAGATCACTGATTTCTTTGAATGTTTGCATTTGGTTACGTAGGAGAGTGTTCTTGTTTTTTGAAAAATATACACTGGAGGGTTAAAAAAGGAAAGAGAGAGAACAAATATAGAATATTAACATTTTGAGAAGTCACGTAAGGGAATATAGGAGTTTTTTTGTATGTACTGTTACTGTAATTTTTTCCAAGTTTGAAATTATTTCAAAACAAATATAAAAATAAGTTGTTAGAAATGTATATCTACTACCAAAGTTTCCTGATCTGTCACCAAATTAATCTATATCCCCATTTATTACCATTCTCTTCTCTTTATTCCACCACTAAATCATCCATGCTTTTACCCACAATTTCCATATATCCCTTTCAAGAAAGTCCTGAGATTCTTTAAACCAGACACAGGAAAAAAGATGCAGCCTAATCCTTGGTAAATTGTCTTCATGCATATTCTCCCTTGTCCCCTTCTTAACCTTGAGAGTAGTGCCTGAATCTAAGCAGAGACTGCAATACATCTGCATTCAATTTCTTATTTTCAATAATTACAGAGGCCAGATTCGGTATACATATTTAATTCAGGGAGCTCCCAACTAGTGGGGGCTGAAGTATGACCAAGTATATCTATAATCACACTAAGCAAAAAATCATTCCAGTATGAGAGCATGCCACTGACTGAAGGAACTTAGCTTCAAAAGAAGCTGAAATATGGAAAAATATCACATTCTTCTCAGATGCCCCTAAGTCTAAAACTGGTGATGTCCAGTGGCATTTGCCATGACCACAAAAAATGTTCCTTCCTTCCAGAAATGCACATTCATTTGATCCTTATGAAACTGCGACTCTCCAATCCAAATCAGAACCCAGACCGTGGGCTTAGGAGACTGTTTTGATAACAACCAAAAAATTCAGAATGTTTTACAGACACCATACTGGGAAGAATCTAGTAAAGGAAATAACTTTGCTCAACAGAAGATCCCCCAGGAGGACCCATAGTACGATTTAGTCAATACCAATCAAGAAGGTGGGTAGTAACAAGTGAGGTTCTTTACCCAGAAGCCAATTGTGAATACAGGTAAAGAAAACAGTTAAGACAGATTAGAAGTTAGACAAATTCACAATTATTTTTGTCACTGGATCATATTCTACCTAAGGCTGCACGAAATATTTTTAATTCCTAATACTGAAAAAAAGTAAGAAAGTAAAAGGAGAAAGAGACATTGGCATAGAATATAAAGCATTCTTTCTCTAAGCAAATGGTGCACATTTTCTTCATATTTTCTCTAACATTTTTACAATTGGGAAAACACCTCAGCAGGCTACAAATATTTATGTATAGTCTAACCTCTTCAAGTGTTTTCCTATTACCATGCCTGATGCTCCATAGCACATGATGAGTTGGTGGTGACTGATGAGTCTTTTCCAAAACTAAGTACCAAACCTCCCTGGTGGTTTAGAATTAAATGGTGCATATACTTCTACCATCTTCATAACGTATTACCACAAGACAGAACAAAATGTAAAAAAAAAAAAAAAAAGAAAGAAAGAAAAAAGAGCATTTTATCTACCTTTTGCATGTTAGTTGATATAATTTCAGTCTCGGAAGCAGCATCTCCTTTAAACCAATTACAATACCAAGTTGCAAGACCCTTATATGCCAAGCCTGGTTCACCCAGAAGCATTCATCAAAATGGTAGCAGACCACTTCTCTTTGTGCATAGTGCAATTCCGATTCATGATAGCCAAAAGCATTGCCTAAAAATGGGGTGTGAGGGGGGAAAATAAGAAATAAGGGAAGGTCATCGTTGATGATTCAGACAATGACTGACACAAGTTTCTATTTTTTACTGGCCTTATGTCAGCATATGT
>NW_006432227.1:520257-583328 GCF_000325575.1 Pteropus alecto | reverse complement strand
CACCAAGAAGAGTACTATAATAGCAATCATGATGCTGGCACATGTTGATGTAGATTATAATATCCAGCAGAAACTACAATATCAGGCAGAAAAACAGGAACACATTGCTAGCTCTCCTCAGCTTTCCAGAAACACTAGGCACTTGTAGAAAAGTGATCTTCATTTGGAGAAGCTCGTTTTTCATTTTTCATAGCCAGAGAAATATCATAAAAGTTTAGTTTGAGAATCTCGGCTAGCTAGCCTAAACTAGCTTTACTCCCCCAGCCTTGATGGGGCATCCTAATAAATTTTACACATTTATACAAATTCTTCAGGAGAACCTGGATCAACATAAATTTTTCTTATAAATTATAGAACAAATTTCTAGGAGTAAACAATAACTCTTCTCCCTATTGCATTCCTCTATTTGTCTTCATAACATCAGTATCAATAAAGCATTGACTTTTCAGTTCCTAATTCTATAGGACTCTTAGTTGTGTGCAGAGTTACAGAGTCAGTTCCTGACCTTTAGGAGTTTCAAATCTAAAAAATATTTAAAAATGTAAAATAGAATCTATATTGAGAACACCAACCAACCAACCACAGGAATAAACAGTAGACCATCCATAATCTCTATGAAGCTGTCCTCATGGAGGATCAGAATGTATACTACCTCTTAAAAGATACTCAGGACTTAAATAAAGGGATAGAAAGGAGAAGGAGGGGAAGTAAGGGAGACATTGTAGATGGGGTTAACAAAAACATACTAATGAGAAAATAAAAAGTTTGTGCAATAGTGAATTGGGCTGTTTGGTCAGAACAGAGGTTTTTGCAGGTAAGTAGTAAAAAATAAAAAGAATGCTGTAGAGGACATTGAATACAAGTTTAAGAGTTTGAACTTTATCCTTTGCTGGTGTCACCAAAGGAGACATTTTATCAACATTGAGGAAAACCACATGTCCTGATGAATTTACCAAGGCCGGCATAATAGTGATGACTTGGGCCACCTTTTTATGTGATATAAATAGTGCCAGCTCTCCTAATAGTCATAAAATACTGTTCTTTTTTTCATAACTGGGTATTGATAGAACTGCCATTTGTGGCAAGGTCTCTTGAGAATGCCTTCGAGCCCCCAAGTTGGTAATCTCTGAACAGACATTCCAGACACTTAGAAGAAAACCAAAGTAGTCATAAATAGCATCGATTCAATGTGCATAGCATCTTTTCTTCAAAATGTTTTAAGTACTAAAGAGCCTGGCTCGTCACAACAGGGTCATGCCAAAACTCACTAAACAAACTGCTTGTTTAAGAGGGATAAAATCCTTGAACAAATGCATCTGTAAACTCTCTACCACCTCACTGTGGATTGAACAGGTTAGTGTCATAGATCTAGACTGTCCAGAAGCAGCGTATTTCCAACTCTTAAGTGGAAGCAGAAAGGCTGCCTCTGGCAAGTGCTGCTCTCAAGGTTTCTAAAACACTTCCCTAGCTGGGAGTGCATGCTGTTAACTCTTGGCTGGCAACTCTGGCTCAAAGAAATGAACCCCTATCTTTGACTTCTTGATTCCTACATACCCCTGACATACTTATTTTCAGTAAATCATTTTTTAAAAATGAGTATTATACAATATTCTTCTGTATTTCTATAATGCCTGGAAAACCCAGTTTAGACACATTAATCATATGTTTGAGATCTGAGGTCTTCCATGACTACTCATTGACCCATTATTATATCCCATTCTTCTCCCCCCAGCTCTACACAGGACTCCCTTCTGTTTATCCTTAAATATTTTACACTCGTTTTCACCTAAATGTGCTTATTAATGGTAGATCGCCTGCCTAAAACATACCTCTAGATAATTTATTCAACCTCCTTGGGTTCATCCATATCTATATTAATTTACTGATTTATAACTTCTAGCAGCATTTATAATTCACAAATGTATTGTCATACACCATTACTAAATTCATTTTTGTTAAATTAGATTATAAACTTCCAGAAGCAAGAAGTTTATCTTTCATGTTCCCCAAAATGCCTATTGAAATATAAAACATAATTAGGTGTTAATTAAAGATGTATTAAATCAAATTACCACAAATATCCTTTGGTCATTGGTCTATGATGTCTATAGTTAGAAAGGCAGCATGTTGTAATGCAAATAGCACAGGCTCTGGACTCATAAAGATCAGATCTGAAATTTCAGCTCTACAACTTATTAGCTAGAGGACACTGAAATTGTCCTTTCTTTGCTTTGGTTTTCTTAGAGGTAAAATAGAGATACCTCACAGGATTATTATGACAATTGAATGAGAGAGTCTTACATTTCATTGCACCTATTAAGTATTCAATAAATTTTAGTTCCTTACTGAGTACTCATACAATAACTATATATTGTAATTGTAAAGTAAAGAAGAGGTAGAGGTGTAATTTTGGTAGGTCAGTTGGCTGCTCTGGCATGTATAAGGGAGTCTCAATAAGAATGACAGCTGACTTTTCATCAGAAACAGTGGATGCTAGAAGGTAGTGGAATGATATATTAAATGTGCTGGGAAAAAAAAAAAAGTCAACCAAGAATTTTAGGTCAAGCTAAATAAATTTCGAAAAGGAAAGCAAAATAAAGACATTCCTAGTTAGACAAAAACTGAGAGAATTTGATGTTAGCAGTCTCATCCTATAAGAAATACTAAAAGAAGTTCTTCAGGCTGAAAGAAAATGACCCACAGATGGTAATCTGATTTCATATGGAAAAACAAAGAGTGCCAGTAAAGGTAATAATGTAACTATGAAAGAAAGTATAAATGCTTAGTTCCCCCTTTTAACTAATTTAAAAAGTAACTTTATAAACTAATATAGTGTTGAGTCTATAACATAAAGAAATATAATTTTTGACAATAACAGCAAAGAGGAGGTAAATGGTAGTGAAGTTGTACTGGAGTAAGGAAATGACACCAGAGAGCAATGTAAATTCACAGGAACAAATGAAGAAAAACACAAATGGTAAATAAAAAAGTTAACATAATGAACTCTCTATAGATACTTTTTTTTGCTTTTCTCAGCTTCTCTAACAGACGTAATTAGACAAAATAATAATTGTAAAAATGGACTGTAAAGTTTGAAATATATATAGGTGTGCAATGTATAACAATAATGACACCAAAAAAGGGAATGGGAATAGAGTTATATGTAAGTAATGTTTTTGTCCCCCACTGAAATTAAGTTAGTATAAATCTGAGCTAATTGTAGGGCATGTGAATTATACCTCAATAAAATTTTTATTAAAAAAATAAGGTCATAGTCTTCTGATGCCCCTGTTAGTGGATTTTCAAGTCGTATTTTGCCCTTTTATAAGGTTCTACAGGTTGGGGGGTGCCACGGAGGAAAAGAAGAAAGACAAGAACTCCTAACTCAACTTCCCACTGCATAAAAGCCCCGCTTTCACCTACTTTATTTATAGGTATTCTAGATGAGATTTTGTTTTTTAAAAGAGTATCCACTGCTTAAAAAATGTTTGAAATCCACTGCCTAAGCGCATAAATATAAAACTCTGAATATGATATAAAAAGCTTTTTAACATGTGTCTCAAACTAAAGTTTCAGCCTCATTTCTTTCCACTTCTTAGCTTTGGCTTCAGCCCACAGAAGTGATTATCAACCACTGCATGTTCTATTACAACTCTATGTCTTTAATATTCTCTTCTCTCTGGAAAGCTCTTCTTTCCTCTCTATGCTTGGTGAACTCCTATTCGCTCTTTAAAACTCAACCCAACTTCTTACTCTTACCCCTTTATGAACTAGTGTCTTCCTCCTCTGGGATTCTCAGGTACAATAAAGCTCTTTTAACTGATCTCCACTTAGTGGACTTCCTTATTAATGGCTCTTCCTTATGAGTGGCTCTTCATTCATTCCATGTACCATGCTGACTGATGTCCATGGCTTCTGCATACTCTCAGCCAGAGGCTGCTCTCTGGCATCCTACATGCCTCTGTTCCTACCAGTGGGGACTGAACTGTGAACTTACCAAGGATCTGATATGTTTCTTCCCAAACTGGTTGACAGTTGCACTTATAAATTTATTTCTTCCTCCTTTTCCCCCTCCCCCTCCCTCTCCTTCTCCTTCTCCTTCTTCTCTCTCTCTCTCTCTTTTTTTTTTTTTTGGTTTGTCTTTTCCCACTGAATATAAACTCTGTATGGGCATGAATTTATCTGTTTTGTTCATGCTAAATATCCACTACTTTAACAGTGCTTGCACATGGTAAACAGCAAGTATTTGTTGAATGGACTAAATATTATGTAAATAAGTAGCAATACTTTTGGCTATAAGCACTTCTGTATGTAAGAAAAATGTAATTGACAGTAGTTTAAAAAATAGGGATTTATTTTCTGTACAGATAAGTCTGAAGGTAGAGAGTTGCTGTCACTGATTTAGCAGCTTAATTATGTTAACATTTGGGAGGTTCTACTGGTCTTTACCTCATGGTTGAAAAATGGCTGGAGAAGTTCAAAAAATCATATCCTTTACCATATGGGATCCAGGAAATAATAGAAGGCAGTGCAAGACAGACCCCTTGGATTTTACCAAGTAGAGCTACGTGCTAAGTGAAACTTAATCTAGGTGCTGAGTAACATTATTTGAGATCAAGTTCTGGTGTCTGAATGAAATCAGGGTTGTATTAGTGTACAAAACCACACCCTCAGGGGGAAGTAGGGAATGCCTTTTGGGACAGGCAACAGGTAGTGGCTGATATAATATGTAAACCCAAAAAATATCAGTAGGAAAGAAAGTTAAAATCATACACACACATACACACACAATGCTGATTCTTGTTATTTGTGGTAGTTATGTTTTGTAAAATCATCATCAATATCGAATCAGTGAATACTGGACCACTGCTCCGAGGGGAAGTACAGGGTTAGGTTCCCGTGAACCTCTGGTTACATTTCGTCAACCAATCAATACACAACCTTGTTTCATGTGAATTTCTTTTTAAAAGATATCTTATTTAATATATATTGTTGATTCATTAACATTGAACTCACAGCCAACAGCACTGTAACTTGCGCCTAGATGAAGCTTTCCTAACACATGTATTTTCTATGTAAAGCACACCACAGCCTTCTTGTGCTTAGGAACACTGTATGGCACTTCAGAATTATGCTTGGTGGCCATTTTACGCTGAAGTCATCAACAAAAAGCACAAAAATGCAAAAAAATGGTACTAAATAGACTGTGAAAAGGACACTTATTTAGAGTTTGGGAGCTGAAACAAGAAGGCAGAGCATCACCTTATTCAGCCTCAACTGGGAATGTGAGTAGTTGGGTGACAAATATTTTGCTGTTCTAATAATACCCAAAATGACTATGAAAGCACTGAGAGTTTTGAATTTTGAGTTACAAATAGATTGTATCAAGTAGACAAATTCATAAATATGGAATCCATGAAAAAGGAGGACCGATTGTAAATTTTTCTTATTCTCTTAACTATGTTTATTTTATCAGTGGATTATGGCATTGTCTACCATATCTGTTTCATTATCCTTACAATAGCTCAACTATGTTTCTAGCTTTCCTTGGAGTTAGGCATGGTCTTGTGACAGGTTTCTTGTTGAAGGAATGGACACAGAAGCAATATGCACCCCTTCCAGATCTGGCTCATAAAAATGTCCACAGAAAATTCTCTGTGCCCTTTTCCCTTTCTCACTGCCTGGGATGGAGACAACCTCAGGGGAATTCTTGGGAGTCTTATGTTGAATTTTCCAGAGTCACAGGATGGGAGAAACCATCAAAAGGAAACCAGGAAACCATTATACCTCAATCATCATTGAGAGGTGAACTGTCCAACATGATGAAAAAATTCACTTTTGTGTTAAACCATTGAGATTTGGAGATTTATATGAATATAACAGCCAGGTTTATCTTATGTAATACTCTGACAATTACTATTCCAGTTAGTAGAAGAGGGCTTCTTTATACCATGTCTATGTCTCTACTGCCTAATTCTCTGTAGGATGTACCTTAATTACTCTGTAGAGTTTGATGAGGATATTATTTAGTACCTCTGGTCAGCTTCAGCATCAAGGCCAAAATGATAAGAAAGAAATCTGAGTTACCGACTTCACATTCAAAGTGTTCTTCCATGCAAAAATGCATGGTGTTGTTTGTTACTGTCTAATTGCACTAGGAAACTCAAGTCCTGGATCATTCTGTTATTCAAAAACATTCATTGAATTAGTAGGGATGTATGATTCTTTCTCTATCTGCTACATTAGATAAACAATTTGGCCTGAAAGAGACAGTATTCACAGGGAAACTCAAGATGAGTTCAATTGGTCAAGCTATATTAATGCATGTAAACCCAGGAAGTGAGGAGGAAAGTTACCCATTTTCAATCTCATAACATTTCTGGAATGTCCTAGCTTCTGGCTTAGTATTCTCCTTTCACTCAATCTTCTCCCCCCTTCAGTGTTCTCATCACAAAAAGTGTAATGTAAGAACCTGCTGGAAACCAACATATTAAAATAGATCCAAAAATGTTTTTTCCCTTCAATGACAGCACTTAGGGGGAAGAATTAAAGTTATTCTGAAGGCTTTCCTCCTGGGAGTGCTCTGCATTCCAGAGTAGTTACTAAACCTCTGGTCATGAACTGAGAGCCTCCCAATCCCTTGGCCACTTTTCAACTCTCAAGGCAGATTTTCTTGCATCAACAAACATTTACTGACAAACTGTATTTCAAGCTGCATGTTAGGTACTATCCTAAGAATTCAAAGATGACAAGATCTCCATTCTGGGAAACTAGATACCTGAATAATACATTAAACAATGTAATAAGTACTATAATTGAGGTGTGCACAGAATTCTATAAGAGCAAAGAACAATGAATTCTTCCATGCAGATTGGGCAGTGGAATAAGGGCAGGTAAGACTCTACAGTGAAGGAGATACTTGAGCAAGCCCTTAGTGCACTTATGGGATCTTGACACACAGAGGCAGGAAAAACGGGGTTCTGGGCAGAGGCTGTAGTCTCTACGAAGGTCCCAGAGACAGAGAAAAAAATGTGTTCAAGGCATAGTGAGGAGATCAGTATGATTTAAGTGTAGAAGAAAGCAGGAAAGGGAAAACTAGATATAAAAAATTTTAAAAGTAGAAATGAGTCAGCCACAAGGTTTTGTATATAACTTGTATTAGGGAAAAAATGCAATTTACGATCCTTCACTACTTTCTAAGGAGAATGGAACTAGCAATGAATGGGTCTTTATTATTTTCCTGAATGAGGTGATGAGTGTGGCTATGCATGTTTGTTTGGTATATTGGTTCTATTATAAGATATATAAGAAAAAAGAATGGGTAGATAGGGTTATAGGTGCAAAAGAGAGGAACAAGAAAGATTTGGGGCCTTCATGCTGGAAGGGTAAAATAAAAAGCTCATAAGTGGATTTACTGAGCTGTTTGCCATATCGTGAATGATTGCAGCCTCTCCTATGAAATTATAGGTAGCTTCTACATTGCTTGTTAATATTTTGGGATGACGGGATTATTTACTGAAGAAATCGAAGAAGTGCTGGGTTTATCTATTCTTCAGGATTGATACTTTGTGAAAACAGAAACTGTCTACATGGAAATCACATATTTATGCTAAATTTGATATAGATTTTAAGCAGAAAGGTATTATCCCATTGGATTTTTAAGACTAGCAATTTTAGATTAAAGCATGTTAAACAAGTGATGGGGTAGCAGAGATGATAAACTGTTCATCATAACAAATGCTCTCATTTTTTTTCCTGTCCCCACAGCAAAATTTACATTCTCTAGAGTTTCTTGCATTTAGATATCATCATATGATTGATTTCAAACCGAAAGAATGTGAGCAGAATTGATGAGCACCACTATGGGTCTAGTTTATTAACTTTTTAGCTGCTGGAATGGAGATGACCCATGGGGCCATGACGAAAGATGTACATAGAAAATAGAAAAGATTCTGTCAGTTTTAGCTCCTAAATGTGTGGAAGGGGGATCCCCACCCACCCATTCAGTATGAGCAAGAAGAAAACCTGTATTGTGTTTGAAATATTACAAATTTCTTCTAATAGCCTTCTAATAGCCATTACCTTCTATAGGTTCACCTTCAATAGGATCACCTTCTAATAGCCATTGGGTTACCCTAACTAATACACAATTAAAGAAACAGGAAGCTTTTAAAACAATCCAAGCAGGTGGGATGAAAATCTGAATTGAGGCAGATTTGAATTGAGGCAGAATTGAAATAGGAACGAAGAGGTTACCAGTACATGACCTAACCACTCCTCATAATATGCATTAGTCAGGTATTGCTGCAATCATATAGAGTAACAAATAACCCCCAAATATTTACTTTTCTTAAAAGTCTGTAGATCAGTGAGGTTTGATTGGTATATGCTGGGCTCAGGTGGGTTTGGCTTCTAGTTGTCAGCTGGTTCATATCTTTCCTAGATGCCTCATTCTGGGGCCTTCAGTGAACTGGGGCATGCTCTTCTCATGGAAATGGTAGAGGCACAAAAGAATAAAAGGAAACATGTGCTTTCTCTTAAGGCCTAGTTCAGCACTAGCACTCAATCATTTCTGTGCACATTTCATAATGAAAGCGAGTCATGTGACTAAGCCTAACATCAATGAGATATATAAGTACAATCCTGTCATACAGGAGGTGAGGATTCATGAAGGGGGAAGAACTGTGAACAAAGAATACAAGGTTTCCTGAACTATACCTCAAAATTGTTCTTCTTTGTGAAGTATTCCACAATTATTCCAACCTTATTTCTTTTATATTGTCAGTTATCACACTGCTCAGCTCATTTTAGATAAAGGAGTTTGCTTTATTCTATTTATTTCAACGGTTAAGAAGCCTGCCATATAATTAGACACAGAAGCAACTAGCTAATGGTCTTGAGGCAAACGTTTTTCTAACATATATTCAAAGCAAAACCATTCTTTATTTTTATGACTACACTATGAAAGGGAAGAATGGGGCAACTGAGAAGTGCTTCCCGTTTCTCTCAGTATGATATCTACCTCCCTAAAGGATCTAAGGAACTATTTGTGAGTATTAAATAAGATTAAAATTATTATTTAAAAATTAATTTTTAATGTTAAAATATAGTGTTAATATTATAAAAGGCAAATAAAGTTAGGTAAGGTAATTGCAACACATGTATACTTTGTATACTATGAAGTCTTTGCATACTATATATACTTTGTATTCTTTGTATACTAGCCTTACCATATAAAATCTTCCCATAAATAAGTGAAAAAAAAAAAACACATACTAATAGAAACATGAATAAAGATTTTAACAGGCAATTGATGAAAGAAATAAAATGAACAGTACATATAAGTTTAACTCCACTAGTAATAGAGAGAAAATTCTTTTGAAAATGAAATAGCATTTTTTTTGCTTTCTCAATTGATAAAGACTTTAAAAATAATATTTAAATTTAGCAAAGCTTTAGGGAATCAGGCACACACTGCTGAGGGTAGTTTACATCCATTCTCTTTGTTTAGCCAATTTTACTTTTAGTAAATTAGTTTAAGGAAATAATTTTGGATGGATAAAGATTTAGTTATAAGCATGTTCACCAGAGTGTTCTTTTAGGTAGGAAAGAAAAAAGAGCGAAACAACATGTGTCCAACAATAGAGAATTGCTTAGATAAGGTACATTATATCTATATAAACGATTTCAAGCATGGAAAGAAATTCACCCTACATTTTTTAATGGGGTACATAATTTCAAAACAATATTAAAGCATGATCCCATTTTTAAAAATTATCTTTCTCTTAAGTAGAGTACAAATTAAAATATTAAAGGTTATAATTTATAGGAGATGGAAATATAGATAGTTCAATTTTCTTATTTTGCTTTTCAAAGTTTCCAATATTCTACATTGCACTTATATCTTTGTGCCACTAGAAATATAATGAATTAAATTAAATTAGAATTTTCAACAAGATGTCTAAAAAACAGACTAAAAGATGACTTCGCAAATCACTTTAAGCAGTGGAATAGGGTATAATCTCTAAAAATGACTATTTTGAAAAAACATCACATTCAAAAACATAAATTCTGAGATGATAAATAAGATTTTATTACTTGAGAATGAAAATGTCTACTTAAGTGACTAGCTGTTTAAAAGCTGGGCACTGATAAAGAGAAACAGTCTCCTTGCTGAGGAAAAACAAGCTCACTGTTTATGATGTCAAAAAAAAATAGTTCAGAAGGCAGGGGATTCCCAGAAATGTTTATATGTAAAATTACATAAATACATTCTCTTGTCTGATTGTGTCTATTAATTTTGGTCCCTGTTATCCATCTCTGGAAAAAAATGGCCAAAGTCTGCCAAAATCAGTCTAGCACTGTTGCATTCAAAGATGGAACAAATAATGTTTGCAAATACTGATTATGCCATAGATTTGCATCACGCTTTAAAGCGCTTCATATCTCTCAAAGCATTTTTATTTTAAGTGTGAATAAGAAAGAATAAAAAGAATAATAGATTCCAACCAGTGCTTATCTCTAATATCATAAGCATCTATAAATGTTTATTAGCTACTTTCTGTAGATAACTTACAAAGAAATACATCTTTCTAGACTGATTCTTCTGTGTGAAATGGAACTTGGCCTTTAATCTTCTGGGCAGGCCTCTGTAACTGCACCTTATTATAATTATTTTCTGTTTCCTCTCTTGGACTATGAGCTCTGTAAGTCTTATTTGTGTTTGTTTCCTAACACTTAGCAGAGTACTTGGCAAACAGTAAGTACAAAATCAATGTTTTTCTGAATGCTGGATGAATGACACTTGTTTTGAAAAGTGAAATCAATGTTTTCTATGTAATATGTCAATTATAGCTCAGTAAAGCTGGAAAAAAAATCAGTGTTTTAGCAATTGTTATTAAATTGATTTAGTAATTAATTGGCATTTCTTTTCTAATCATATGAAATGTGTTCCATAGACTGAGACGTGACAACAAAGTTCTGCAGAAAAGCTTCTAACAACATAAACACAGGAACATTAATGGATCTCTCTGTTGTTTAACAAGATTTACTTTTGTAAAAAGTGCATAAGTGCATAGAAAACTGTTTCAACTATGCAACCTTCTAATCCTTAATAGATGGGCCGTGTTTTCTGTCTGGTGTTGAATTTCAGCTCTGAACACACTTTCTAAACTACTTATTATAAGATGTCTCCATAGGTGTATTTGCCAAATAGGCTGTCCAAGTTGTTCACATCAACTCCATAAGCTCCTTTTGCTTAATAATCTATTTCTTGCCTAGAGAAGGATTATTGACCAGATAGGCATCCACATTTCTACGAGAATCCAAAATTCTTTTGGAATTATGTAAATTTAGGATGATAAATAATTTCTAAAATGTCACAAGTTTAGAGGCATGATTATTAACTATAGCTAAGGGAGATTGTGGCCGCTTCTCTCATGCCTAAATTTTACTTCAGTTTAAACTAAAGAAGTCGATTCTTTTTCAAGTGAAAATTCTCTAGCTATTAGCAATCATTTGGGCTTCAGTTTGTTGAATGACTTTCAGATATTTTCCTAGGAAATTTTTTAATAAAGTAATAAATGATCAGACACTAATTATTCAATCTATGGGAAATATGAAAGGGCCCACTTTACCAATTCTGTCGGTTTATCCATGGCAGGCTGAACTTTTTAAAAGTCAAATAGTCATGTTTTAAAACAGTTGTAGTCAAGTTGCTACTGATCTCTGTCTCACAGAACGAGAGCAAATTTTTCTAATTCCTTTGGCAAGAAACTCAGGCATATACCACAATACTCAAGAGACTCCTCCATAGAAATAAAGTTTGCAATTTGAATGAATCCACTATGGCCAGTCTTCCCTGATCAAAATCAGGGAAGAACTTTTAACACACTCCTTTTATTCTTCCTATTTCATGGGGAAAAAACCCCCCAAACTAGTTGAAAACATAACTTCATTCATCTACAAAAAGATTTATCTGTATTTCATCTCATATATTCCCTGAACAATACAATGGAAAGCCGATTCCTCCCCTTTTCAAGATGTGGTACTTGTATCTGATATAAATATGAATTAAGATTGTAAAATAATTGCATAGATTAAATAATATCTATTAGAATGGTTTTGATATAGAAAATTTATTCTTGTTCTTACTTCATACACATACTCCAGCAAGGAGACTTTTTAAAATCAAATGAATTACTTGCTATAATAATTCAGTCTTAAAAGGAATGTGTTATGTTGAAGAACTGCTGGTTTCCTGTTTGGTGCAGAGCGTAGCATAAGGAAGGGGATGTCAAGTATAATCTTTTCCATGAAGTAGTCTACTGTGGACCATGGCCGTCTTCCAAATTATTTAAGGAAAAAAAAAACCCTAATGAACTAACACAGAGGCAGGGCTGTTTCCATGGCAATTCAACTATCAGAAAACCCAAAGAACAGAGATTCTTTCTCTAGCTAGTTTACGTAGTTCCATTTTTAACTCCTTGCTGCTGGCAGTCAGGATCAACGGGAGCTCAAGCTATCCAAGTAAATGTTTACTTTCCAAAACACCAAGAAATATAAATCATGATCCAGTTATTATTTCTTGAAAAGATTATCATTATCCCCTGAGAGAGAGGAGGAAAAAAAGAGAGACGTTTATAAAGAGCTTTGGGCGGAGGGCAATGAAAATGGGAGAAGACAGAACATGACTCCTCAGTTGTATTTGACAAACATGTACTGACTGTCAACTATTTAGGGAACACCAAGATGAGAAGGAAAGCTGACACAGATCTCCAGAAATTCAGAGCCTACCACAGGAGGCCATCAAGTAAAGAGAAAGTTCCTATACTGTCTTGGTAAAATCTATGAAAGTGATGTAATCAGGGTACAGGGGAGCATTGAAGAGGGGCACTAATCCCACTTGGAGTAAGGCTGAGAATTGCCAGAGAGGTAAAACCTATGCAGGTTTTAAAGGTTGGGTCAGAGCTAGATAAGTCAACAAGAATGGATAGCACTGTAGGAATCAGGATAGGTATAAGCAAAGGGGAAGCAGAACAGTGTGCATAGGGAAGAATGCCAAGTAGTTAATTTTTCCTAAAGAAGTCAGTTATTTCTGTATCGAGGATGGAAAAGCAGCCAGCGATGAGATTGGACAGAAATTAAAGAGGAAGATCTGTGGCTTTGGATTTTATCTAGATGAGAGTCTATACAGGGTTTGCATTCCCTTTCTTGGCAATAGTAAGAACAATATAAGAAATAACAATGATAACTACAGCTGCCTGTTATTAAGTACTTCCTTGTAATAGGCCCAGAATTAGTATCTTATATAATGTTATCTAATTTAATATTTATCTAACCTATGAGGTAGAGTCTATTAATCTCTTTTGTAATATAAATGTTTGAGGTCTCGCCAACTTTTGAAATCCCACTGGGAGAGCTAAATGCTTCTTTCCTCAAGCTCCTATGGTAGGAATGGCCATATGACACAGTTCTAGCCAATGAGACATAAGTAGAAATCTGGATTCCTAGAGAAGATTTTGATTTTCTGATGAAAGAAAGAATGAAGAAAGGGAGGGAAGGAGAGGGGGAAAAGAAAGGAAGGAAATAAAGAAAAAAAGAGAAAAAGAAAGGAAAGAAGAAAGGAAAGAAAGAAGAATAGAAGGAAGGAAGGAGGGAGGAAGAAGGGGAGGGAAGAAAGGAGGAAGGGAGGGAAGGAGGGAAAAAAGAAAGGAAGGAAATAAAGGAAAAAAGAAAGAAAAAGACAGGAACAAAAGAAGGAAGGAAGGAAAGAAGGAAGCAAGCAAACGACTGCTGCAATTTCCATCTTCTTCCTGCCTTGAACACAATGAAATGCCTGGAGTTGCAGCGGTCGATTCGTTACCCTGAGGTAAAAAAATTAGACAATGGCCTAGAATATGGCAAGAAAGCTGGCCCTGAAATCCTCAAGCTCCTGCACAAAATCAGCAGCTGTTAATCACTGGACTTCTTGATGGGTGGGGAAAATTGCCTATTGACAGTTGGGAGTTTTGTTACCTTACAGCTGTAAGTACCCTCGTTTGACATACCTATTTTATAAAAGAGGAGAATAAGGTTCCAAATCATTAATAAATTGCACAAGGTTATGCTCTTAGCAAACAGTAGAGTCAAGATTCCAAATCAAAGTCAACTTTAAAACTTGGGCTCTTAAACATTTCAACATATCAGTACTTTTTACCTCATTCTTTTGCTTGAACAGGGCAAAGGAGAGGTAAATCCATTCCTAGGGGAGACAAAAAGAGTCTTCATGGCAAAGAAAAGGAAAATTTAAGAATACAAAAGCTGAAATCTCACTTAATAATCCAATCTGGGTTTGATCCCAATAAAAGGGGAAATGGGACAAAACTGAACAGAGGAATACTTCCCCCAGTCCAGCGTGCATTCTCGGATACATCCAAAGCCTTTTCCGTCAAGTTTCCTTCCCTTCTACTCTCAATAAGAAATATATGATTGCTAGCTTAAGGTACTGCACTTCCCTGGGAAATAAAAAACTTAACGAGCATGTTGGCAATGTCTTACACTTTGGACACAAACTACAACTTTGATGCTTAAGTTACTTATTCATTCAAATATGTACCGAATTCTGACCTTTTACAGTGATGAAGGAAGAAGAACTTAGGAGGTTGTTAAAGGAACAGAAGAACTTTCGAACTTTCTACCACCTCACATTATTGTTCATATTTATAGTATATATAGTTATTTACCCTACAGCTCCTTTGGTAAATTGACTGTAGCTTGCTGGGCCAACCACTCTGTGCCATGCAGGGATCTCTAATTCATGAGATACATGCACAGAATTATGATATAAATAAAGTATAGGATGGTGGTTAAAAGTGTAGGCACTAATATCAGACTGCTGGATTGAAATCTCAACAATGTGCCAATTATGTAACCTTGGGAAAGTGACTCACTGTTCTTGTGCTTCAGTTGACACATCTTTAAAATGGAAGATAAGAATAGTACCTACCTCCCAGGGTTGTTGGGGCGGGTTAAAGAAGATAACCCATTTAAAGAGCTTACAACTTCCTGGTATTTAGTAGGTGCTCAATATACATTAGCTAACATCATTGTATTTGTTTTTGGAATATCCATTTACCCTATATTGAATCTTCCAGCCCTTCCCCTGCTTCATACATCTGGTACTCAAGTGACTTATCCTTCTCACTAATCTCCATCAATAAAGTCTGCTATTACAATGCATTTATAGTACAATGTATTAAATATACAATGCCTCACCCAGGGGCATATTAAGTATAAAAGGCCTCACCTAGGGGCATATGTACCTTAAGCTTCATCTCTAGTTGTGGTATATACCTCTATATACCAATACACAGGAAACTATATTGCCAGGCAGTAAGTCCTTTGTGACATTCTTAAAATCACAACAGGTAAACAGTTTTCTAATTAGAGGTAAGTAAAACTTCAGGCTGAGTTATCATTTGAGAGTCAGTAGAGTATTTCACACTAGAGTGTAAGAGGTTACTATACTATGATATCATCTCTGTGACTCCAACGTGGCAACTCACAGTTCAATTTTATAATAAATGTCTTGCTCTATTTGCCCTACGTAAGTAAAAATGTCTTTTACTTAATGGCTTTTCCAGAGTAACAAAAGAGCCAAAAGGTCAGTAGCCATGTAGATGACACCTGCCTCACATTTATAAATTCCAATAACAGCAAAAGACAGTGTCTCACTCTTCAACAGACTTGGCAAGTACCTGAGCAAATAACAGGAATGTTTTCACAAACGTATGCCTTGGGTTTCCAGCACCCAACTCTACCTCACTACAAGGAAAACCCTATTCTTACATCCTGAAGGAATATGTAAACATTTTTTTTGAACCACCAAGTTAAATTTAACCTATGTAACATACACAGATGACACACTTTTCACATGGACTGCCAACTGTATTTCAATTTAAGTCTTTTCAGAAATATTATTGGAAGGAATCCAAATGTATTTTATGGAAACAGTACATAAAAATTAAATTGAAAAATTAGCCTTCCAAAGAGAAAAAAATCATCATAGAAACAGCAAAGACCATGTCTCTTTTGGAAAAAAAATATATAATTATTGTTTAATAAAACCTCACAAACTTTTCTCACTAGCATTAGGGTGAATGAACACAACTCACCTTTGAAGATAAAGCTCTGTTGTAGCCTGGCTATCCAGCTGCAATTTCAAAACTGGCTTAAATATCCACTTAGGAGTGATATGCATTATCACAGAGAATTTATTTAATTAGAAGAAAATCATTCTTAACAATAATAAAAGAATGACCTTATATGAAAACAAGATGAACATAGTAAATAATGTTCTAGAAAAATTAAGATTTGCTTCTTAAAATCTTCTTGAGAGTCTTCTTACCACAAATTCCTATTATTATGATTTTTAAATTATTATTCTGCATGGCCTACAGGATAAAACCAAAGTCCTCTATATGACATAAAAACCTCCACGGTGCAGTCACTGCTTATCCCTCAGGCTGCCCTTTTCACCTTTCATCTTGTGCCTTCTCACACTTAGAATCTGTCATGCTGAACAAATTTCAGTTCAGGGCTTTTATTCATATTTTCTCTGCCCGAAAGTCTTAGCCTAGTCTTGACCATCTGGTAAATCTGCATTCATCTCACATTTCAATTTAAATACTACCTCCTCAATGTAAAGCCTCCCCAGGGGATTAGGCTACTCTTACTCCTTAAGAGACTCACTGCATTGTGTACAACATGTTGTTACAGTGGTTATGATACTGCACTGTAATTGTTTCTATGTATCTCTTCCAACTAGACTATAAGTAACCTGAGTACAGGGCCAAGTCTTTTCATCTTTACATTCTCTAATACCTGGTCTCATATCTCACACATACTAGGTACGTAACTAGTATTTGTTAAATGAATGAAACTTCTGCATTCTTATCAACCATTTTTGGTTGGGTATTAGATGTTTTATTATATACATTTATCAACAGTCATAAACGATCTGAGATTTTACCCTGCTTATGATCATAGGTTCACCCACTGGTCTCATCGATGTTGGCGGAAGAAAACAAGACTCCAGGACAGAGAAGGACAGATTATTACTTACAGCAATAGCAGCAGCCAGAAATTTTTGTAGCAGCGTCCCTTGCCTCAGGTCCCATAAGGGCAACACAAATGGGCCCACGTCATGCCCATGGGTTGCATTACAGGAGGGGTACCCTGAGGTTAGGGAACTCAAATCTTTTACTGGAAAGTAAACATATCCACCCTTTGCTTGAGATATATACCTTCAAGGCTATTCACTGTACAAATATCTTTGGAGAGATAGTCTAGAACAAAAAAAGTTCTTCTGCTTACAAGATGTACAGAAACATAAATGGCCCAAGGAGAATTGTCACCCAGCAACATTCATGAGAAAGAAAGATGTACATCTAGGGACAGAATTGATCTAATTTTACTTAAATAGTCAGAGGGAACCCCCTAACACATTCCAAGGATGTTGAAATTTAAATAACTCCCTCGATTTACATCCCTTTCTGTAGCTCCCAATAATTACCTTGGGTGAGTCTAGATTCTGTTATAACTGAGGCAGAGATGTTTACATCTCACTGAATTTCCATGTGCTCCCCATATTTCCCGGCACCACTGCAGTTAGATGGGGGAACTTCTTTAACACTTTAACACTTCTAAGCAGAACAAATAAGAGAAGGAATGAGTTCTCCATTCTCCCACTTCATTTGATGTAGAAATTATGGGGGTCCTGTACTGAGATGCTAGAATCTGTTAGCCTGGGACTCTGAGTGACCAAGTGGATGAGAACTGCTCTGCTGACCAGTGCTAGACATGTAACTTGAGTGAGAAATAAAATTTTATTGTGTTAAGCCACTGAAACTTCTGTTTTCATAGCATAATATACTATAACTTGGATAATACAGTAGTTCTTTGTCTTATAAGAGTGCAAGTATTTGAATAAAGATTTTATTATTTTGGAATTAATTTTCATAGACTCCACTCGATCTAATTAAATAAGCTTCCACTGAGCTATGAAAATAGTGGTGAAATATTGATGAAATATAATTAACTTGTTAACAAATATAACCACTTCTTTTACAGACATCTACTTTCAATAAGAAGTCATAGGCATGAGTCTATAAGAGCAGAACAGGGCTGTTGAGGACAGATCATTGTGGATATCGTCCATTCATATGGTTGCCAGGAGTCAGAGCAGACTCAACGGCATGTAACAAAAACCTTCAATAATCATTAACTCTGTAAAAGGAGGTGAAATGCCCCCCAAAATGTTTCTGTATATTACAAGAGTTCTAATTTCAAATGATGAGCAGTCTGCTTTTCCATTTGACCCAAAAACTACACAGATAAAGGTCTCTGTTCTGAATCTATTCATCTATATGTCATTCAATTTTCCTTCTCTCATTCCCTCAGATCCCTCCTTTAAGAAATTATTCTGAGTACTTACAGCATAAGGACCTATCAGTTTTTTCAGAAATGGAAGTTAGAATTTGTGAAATGCATTTTCTGTATCTATTCAGATGATCATATGATTTTTATTTTTAACATGTTAATATGGTACATTATACTTTCTATAGAGTTATGGAAAGACTGGTCTGATTTTCAGACCAGTCTTGCATTTCTGGGATAAATATGATGAATTAACTTTTCAATATATTGTTGGTTTCCATTTGCTAAAATTTAAAAATTTTGCATCTGTGTTAATGAGATATATTGGTCTGAAGTTTTCTTTTCTTACAACACATTTGATGTTGCTCCTTGTCTTCTGGCTTGCATTGTTGTTTCCCATGTGAAACCTGTTGTCATTCTCATCTTTGTTCTTTAGTGTATAACATATCTTTTTGCTTCTGTCTATTTTAAAATTTTTTTTCTTTATCACTGGCTTTAAGCAATTTGATTATGATGTCCTACATATTTTTCTACTTGGGTTTTGTTGAGTTTGTTTTTGTGGCTTTAGCGTTTTCATCAAATTTGGAAAAAGTTCCTCCAATATTTCTTCAAATATTTTTTTCTGTGATCCTTCTCACTCATCTTCTTCTAGGACTCCAATTACACATACTGAGGAAGAAGGGGGAAAATGGAATTGGCGTGCAACCAGAAATCTCTGTCACATAAATACTCTAAATCAAACAACATATCCTCTTTCAACTTCTGCACTGGCTTTATCTTATTTAATTCTATAGTTCACAAAAGGCACTTGAAATCATATTTGTTTTTCAAATATTATGAAGTATAAGTAAATTTTTCTAAATTTCCTCTTTCAGAGAGATCATGCCTTAAAACCATAGCTATTTCAGTCTAAATGAGTATTGTCTAACTGCTTGGATCTCTAATTTCAGATGTCCGCTAAGCAAATAATACTTCCCTCCACTTGGGCAGAGTGTAGTGTCACCTTCTTAGGTACTTACCTAAAACAACTATCCCATTACCACGTGAAGTCACAATATAGTAGGGTATATGAAATAATAGAATTATAACTAGTAAATAGAAATATGGAAGAGAAAGCAATTAGCTTAGTCACAGATGAAAGGAGGTTGTAGAAGGCTATCCACAGAAAGGAAATCCTAGGTAGGACTCTGAAGGATGCTCACCACGTGGGTAAGAAGGGAAAAAATATATTACACGGAGTCATAGAAGCATAAGAGAGTCTACCTCAATGGGGTTACTGAAAGCCTTTCCATATGTGGAAGAACACAATGGGAGAAGCAGGAAGGAGACTAAAGTTGGAAAGGAGGATGTCTGTATGCCACGATGGAGAGTTTGACTATAACCAGGGGATTGACATCATGATATGTGCATTTCAGAAAAATTACTCTGGTAGCTATGTAAGGTAGAGAAATACTAGAGTAGGTTAGGAGAATCATGGAGAGAACTATAATGCAAGAAATATATAATGAAATCCTAGATTAAGGGAGCAAGGAGAAATAAGATAGGACAGATTCAGGAGATAAATGGCTAGTAATTTATTACTTACTGTATGCTAGGCACTTATCTAAACACCTAACACGTATTAACATATTTCTTTGTTCACATCACTCCTATAAAGTAGGTATGATTTTACACATAAAGAATCTGAGATCACATAAACGTACAACTAGAATTCAGATGGAGGTATTCTGACTCCATGGTCTATATTTTGACCTTGAGAAGCACAATCGACAGAACTTATAAACTGGATATATGGACAATGGTGATTCTTATCAACACCTAGTAAGTACTGAGTAAAAGGTAGTCAGAGTGTCATTCCTTGCATTGATTTCATGTGTTCTAAATATGGAATTTTCTATAGAAAATGTCAAGTCCTATAAAAATCTTGGTTTGTATTATTTAAAATTTTCTGAACAGAACACTGAGCTAGAATACCATGTGCTGAACAGTAAAATAATTTTGCATACTCTGGAGTAGACTCCTCCCTGCCTCAGAACATGAGTTCAACTCCCAACCCAGAACATACATATACTCATGAACATTCCCTGATGAAAGGGATAAAAAAAAAATTACCCTTGCTCTCTACTTCTTCTTGTTAGCTCTGACCAACATGTGGCTTCTCTAATTATTAAATAGACCTAACAGTTGGGCTGATTATCCAGGAAAGTGTGGGCTCTTCACAAACAGGGCTGAAGTTGGCTGACAAAATCATCTACTGGTCCTTTAGCACAAGGGGTAGTATTCATTTCTAGCCTCTAGCAGCACATTCACAAGTTGGCCCCATAATTAACTAAATAGGCCCCTTCATTTAGGAGTGCCCTAGTCCTGAAGTCTCATTCGTGTCAGAGAGTCATCTCTTCTAGCTTATTTACTGGGAAGAGAAGGAGTATTTATAAAAGTAAACTTATCTTTGACGTGAATTAGCACACTAACATGCATTTTAAACTAGCATCAATGGACCACATTCTAGCCTCTCAGCCTGCACTGGCTCTGAAAAGATAGCCACGCCCATACAGTTTCATTTGCATTCTGTCAGGCACTCCATTACCTGCTACAGGCTGGGGAAGCCAGCAGCTGAGGGGAGATTCCTGCTGGCTCCCAGATTCACTCACCAAGCAATATGCTGAGTCAGCTCTAAGGCTACATAGGCACATATCTCAAGAATAAAAGCCTCAGTATAGCTGATGAAAGTTTAACAACACAAGAACACCTCCTTTCTCTATGTGTGTTGTGCATGTTAGTGTGGGAGTAGAGTGAGGGTGGGGGACAGATTAACTCCCAGCAGAGAGGTAGCAGAACATTCTTCCACATCTCAGTGCTTATAGATTTAATTCAGTCTAGTTGATCAAATATTTGTTGACTGTCTACCAGTTAGTTACCAAGCACTGTGCTATGCAGTGGCAATACCAAGAAAACAAACGTATGGCTTCGGCTCTTAAGATACTCATCATTTATGATTCAGCAATTCCATTTTTGGGCATATAGCTGAAGAAAATGAAATCACTATCTTGAAAAGCTATCTGCACCCCGTGTTCATTATAGCAGTATTAAAATAGCCAGGACATGGAAACAGCCTGAGTGTCCATCAGCAGACGAATGGATAAAGATCATGTGCGCGCGCACACACACACACACACACACACACACGCACACACAATGGAATATTATTCAGCCATAAAAAGGAGAAAATCTTGCCATTTGCAACAACATGGATAGACCTTGAGGGCATTATGATACATAAAACAAATCAGACAGAGAAAGACAAATACTGTATGATCTCACTTACAGGGGAATCTAAAGAAACTGAACTCAGAAACAGAGAACAACAGATTGGTGGTTGCCAGAGGCAGGGGCTGGCGGTGGGGGAAATAGGTGAAGTAGTCAAAAGGTACAAATTTCTAGTTATAAGATAAATAGGTTCTGGGTTTGTAATGGACAGCATGATGCCTATAGTTAATAATACTGAATTGCATGTTTGAAAGTTGCTAAGAGAGTAGGTAGAAACAGATAATTCATCCACTGTAACAGGAGGTAAAGCAGAGAATACTGGCACATTTGAATAGGTTAGTACATTTGCTGTTGAGAGTATATAGAGAGTCACATCTGATTATATTTCCTTCAGTTAAATAAGATAAAAAGTCATCAATTAAGAGTGAAAAGGGAGGAGTGTTGTTGAAGCTTGAAGTAGTTTGGATATTAAATTCAATATGAAATAAAAAAGTTTATGAAATCTTTTGACTAGTTTCTGCTTCTTGGTGCCCTGGAAATACCCCCTTTTTCTTATTAAAGATCAAAGTATGGTCTAGCCCAGAGAATGCTCATAGCTACCAACAGAAGATTGTAAAACATCATTTATTCTTTATTGCCGACTTGAATTTATCTATATGCATACTTATGTAGTTATACTATAAAACTGTAAATATGGAGATTTTATAAGATTTTAAGAGCAGCACCCAGGGTCCCTGGGCTACTGAGCCAGTGGCCGCAGAGCCTGCAGTGCCACCACTTGTAGATCGTTACTTCACCCGCTGGAACAAAGCAAACGTCAAAGGAAAACCCTGAGAGGACCGCTGTAGACTACATCACTCTGACCAGCACGATTTTTAACAGAGCTTGCACCTCTGTGCAAGATTTACTGCTCTGACGGAGAAGAATACACCGTATCAAGCTGCGTTAGGGGATGGTTGATGGAAGCGAATGAAAGCACTCTCCACAAGCCATCTACTCTGCAAGAGAAGCCTCCCACTGAAGTCTACGTTGCAGCTGTGTTGCCCAAATTTGAAGAAAGTAAAGGCATAGCAGAAGGGTTACTGACACAAAACAATATGAAGCCATGGTAAAACACATTAATGCCATAACAGTCACATCATGAGGATAGAGATAGAATAAAAAGCAACACAGCACTTGATGGATGCACTAAAGATGAGCCAGAATCTGTGAAGAAGCATATTTTACAGCCAGCTACCTGCAGGGAGGCCCAGTTTTCTTTCTTTCTCTTGAATAATAAGCCTCGGTTCCCATTTTGTCTTCTGACCTGCCATGTACTCACTCTGGTCTTTTGCTTTTTGCTTTCTAACAACTGGCAAGCGAGAGATTTTTTTTTTTTTTTAAAGAAACAAAGCACTTTGAGAAAAATTTGGAGAAGACAAAAGTTTTAAGTAACATAGTAAAAATTTATCCATCATTCTATAACCCCTTAGTAAATACCACATTTTCACATACTTCTGTTTGAATGTTACCACATAGTTAATTGTCTCTACCTCAATCTTCCATTAGTTTGAAGTTAAAAGGAACAACTGGTCTTTCTTACCCAGTCCGCTTCAGTGTGACACACCCCTAAGTCTAGCCCCACCCCTTCTGCTCCAACTCCTCTCCCGTAGACTGTAGAGGGGAGGCAGAGTGTAGAATGTACAGTCTCTAGTCCTCTTGCTGCTGGGATGGCCTTCCTCTCTGATACAAAGTAGAACTGTCATATTGTGCCTTCTTAAACAAGGGACACATGAAAAGGGGCTTTGGAAAATACAAAGGGCTTTTCTAACATGAAAATATTATAATGCAGTGCATACAGTGTAGTCACTCAGTCTCACACTCTAGTTCCAGGGTAACCAGCAAAGGAGTTATGGTAACGTTACTGTAATTCAAAGAACCGAAGGCCTTTGACTAGAACAAAAGCTTTCACATCATTTAAACAAAAGCAAAAAACAACAACAACAACAACAAAAATGGAATTTATGGCTTAAGATTGTATACTTATTTGCACCGAATTTTAAATAAAAAGACTTTAAAAATTTTTTATTTCTTAAGGCTGCAACACATGCACACTTAAATATGTTTTTAAATATGATAATATAGATCAAAAAAAGGTTTTAAAACGATAAATACTGAATGTGTAAGAGGCATTAGAGATTACCTACTCACAGCCCATGTTACAGATAAAATTAAGAGTCAGAGAATGTCAACAATTTGCATAATATGAAACCTAAGCTACACGGTGCTAAAAAGCATAGATCTCACACATCCCAACCCCGTCATTCTAACAATAACCCATGACGCTCATGCTTCCGTAACTTATGAAATATTTTTCTAGTTGGCAGAGTTATATATTATTTCTGTAGAACAAACGCTACCAATACAGTGTCTACCTTTATACCTGTTATAAATCCAAGGCATTCCTTTACAAGGTATTCTCTTAGGTTTTCAAGTATCGGCTCTTTCTCATTATTCCATGTCACTCTCTCAGAGAGGTCTTTCCTGACCAACTCCACACACTCCTCTGTAACCGCCACGATCACACCACCACCTTACTTTATTTCCTTCATAATCATATACCTAATAGAAACAAAGACATTTGTTTCCTTTTATACTGTTTTTGTCCCCCATAATATACCCTCCTCTCATAAATATAAGCCCCACAAGTGCTAGGAGACTTCTCTATCTCAATTATAAGCTCAGTGTCTTGTATTTAACACAACTGGCACTTAATAAATAATAAAAGAATGAACAAATACATAAACAAATCAGAGGTTTAAAACACCTGAAGATTATATATCTAACTTACACTATGGCAAAATTTCAAATCTCTAAAGCTGATATTTTAATCCTGATTTTGCAAGTAAATGGTACATTTTATACTTTTATACCTTTTACTTAGAAAGAATTTCAGAATTACAGAAAAGTTAGAAAAATATTACCAAGAATTCTTGCATATCTTTTACTCATTTTCCTCAAATGTAAGAATTCAATCACATTGGCTTTATCATTTCCCCCCTTCTCTCCATCCCAGCAGACATATTACCTCATTTCCATCAAATACGTCAACGTGTATATCACAAAACGAAGGACATTCCAACTAGCGCAGTTATCAAAGTCAAGAGACTAACACTGATCCAATAATATCATCTAATCTATAGACAGATCTTTCTCAAACATTACCAACTGTCTTACAATGCCCTTTTTTAGAAAAAAAATCTTCATGGTCCAGGTTCCAACCCAAGATCACACACTGGATTTAATGGTCATGTCTCTTTTATTCTAGGACAGCTTCTCAGTCTTTAGTGGCTTTGACATTTTGAAGAATATCCTTCAGTTTAGGTTTGTGCGATGTTTCCTCAAGATTAGATTCACTTTTCTCCTTTTGGCAGAAATAACACAGAAGAGATGCTGTATCTTCTCGGAACATCCTATCAGGAAGCACATGACATTTGTCCCATTACTGGTGATGTTGCTTATGGCGGCATCTGTTATGTCTGTCCACCATAGAGATATTAATTTTTATTTTTGTAATTAATAAATGTTTTGTGAAGAGATACTTTGAGATGATGTAAAAATCAAATTTCTCAACAGGATACTTTGGCCCACTAGTTTTATTGATGATTCTTGATTGAAACATTTACTACCATGGTGATGATTTAATTTTTTTCCAATTCCATCATTTTTCTACATGTACTATTTGACATTTTACTGTTAGAAACTGTTCCTTTAATCCTTCTTTATATATTCATTTATGTATTTATATAAGTAAAAATGCATGAATTTTAATTTATCATTATTTATTTTGATGATCAATTGTCCAAGATTTGGTCAGTGGGAGCCCTTCCAACTGTTTCCTGTGCCCTTTTGATACGTTTCCATTACTATTTAAGCACTTCCTTCCTTACTGGTACACGCACATACAAAGATATTCTAATTTCAATTTCAATTTTTGCTACGTTTGTTCTGGAATCAGTCATTTTTCTAAGGACCCCCTGTTTCTTTTTAGTAAAGAATGATATTTACAAACCACTATTTGGGTAATTGGGATGCTTATTATTATTAGAGTGCATTCTTCTGGGTCATCTCAGTGGATAGAGATAGATAATATATAAACACACACACATCTGTATCTATTCGAGTAATCTGTCATTACGTTTTTAAAACAATGAGTCCACACTGATACCGCCGATTTCAGTGTAACATGAAATGTTACCTTCAGGATAGGTTTCTAGAAAGGATTGTGTGGGTTGAAAAGTAAATGCCTAAGTACTTTTGCTAAATACTGTCAAATTCCCTAAATTTGCATGTTTGAGGTTGTCCTACTAGCAATGTATGAGAAGGCTAACACACAACCTCCCTAACAGATGTGATGTCATATTTCTTAATTTTGCCAATCTAAAAGATGAAAAATGGTATCTTTGTGTTGTTTTAATTTACATTTCTCTATAAATGAGGTTGAATGACTTTTCATTAAGGATGACTTTTATATTTCTTTTACCTATTTTTCTATCAGGCTTTTGGTATTTCTTCCCTCTCAATTTTTAAGAGTTCTTTATACATTAGGGATATTAGCCCTTTATGTATAGCAAATGTTGTTTCAGTTTTTCAGTGGTCTGTTACCATCTGATTCGTCAATATTTATGGTTCCTTCAACTCCCACATACAGACTATACTTCCAAGAGCTTATTTTTCTTCTTTATATACCTTTTCTTTTATCCTCTCATTTTTTATTCACATCACTTTTACATTGTCAGAACATGTAATATTTCTAACTATACTTCCATCCTTATACTGATATTTGTTTTAGTTTTAGATCAGCAATGAAAATACATTAAATGTTTGCTATAAACCACATTGCTAAAGTTTTCTCAATCATCTCTTTACTTAGATAAACCCATCCTCTAGTAGATTATGTTTTTCTATTGTCTTAAGAGCTGGATCCAAAATCTTTAGTTCACAATTTTTTACTATTTTTGTTTGTTTTGTTTTGTTTTTATACTGCCGCTCCATTGTGCTATTATTTTGTAAGTCGTTTTGGAGAAGTCTGACTCCAGTTTATTTTTTCTTCCTTGTAAATCACTTTATGTTTTTGATAGGAGGCATTGAGAAACTTTTTTCTAGATCTCGAAATCTAAGAGTTTACTAAGAAATGTTTCAAAACTGGCCACTCCAGACCCATTTTCTCAGGTACCCACTGAACCCTTCCAATCTATGAATTCATATCTTCATTTGCTTCTGGAACCTGTTCTTGGGTTATAATTTTAAGTAATAGTCTTATCTCATTGTTTTATTTTTCTGCTTTAAGGGCTCCAATTAATAAATATGTTTTTTCTTCTTGTCTGTCTTCCACTTCAACCACTTTCTCTCTGTTCCTTTTGATTTTTTTGTGTCACTCTTTATTATTTTTTTCTATTTTCTTACTTCGATGTGTCATAAAATTTTGATTTGAGTGTGTTCTTCCTTGAGTACCCTGTAATTAAATCTTCACATTTGTTATTATTTCTCATTTCTTTGTTGAGTTTAGTCAATCTCTTTTAATTTTTACTGCTTTTTTTCCATTTTTGTCATTAATGTTTTCATATCTGCAAATGCTTACTTAGAATTCTAAATTTGAATTGGACTTTTTATTATGTTTTTCTTCTTCATGTTGTTTTCTGGTGACAATTATTACCAAATGAGATATTTCGATTATGGTTTTGTTATTTTATAGTAGCCTTGTATAGATTTATTCACTTCTGTCTTACTCATTTTGTGGGTCTGTGGTGGCTTACAAAATTTTTAGTTCAATGGTGCCCTCTTCTGTCAGTGTAGCAAAGCCCAGGTTGTTTAATGGATTTTGTGGAGGGTTAGC
Organism: Pteropus alecto; assembly: GCF_000325575.1. Taxonomy (NCBI): domain Eukaryota; kingdom Metazoa; phylum Chordata; class Mammalia; order Chiroptera; family Pteropodidae; genus Pteropus; species Pteropus alecto. The sequence continues at coordinate 555,769 of NW_006432227.1, read as the reverse complement.
GGGTGAGGTGGGGAGAGGAATTGTGTGTCTTCTCGTTTGGGATTGCGAAACCCTAATACTTCCTTCTTGCTTCCTTTATACTTCACCACCAAATTGCCAAAGGTCCCTCTCCCTTCTCTTTTTTGTCTTCTCCTCAGAAGCAATGTCTTTCAAAGACTGCCACCTAGAGTTGTGTGGACTTTTAAATCTTTCCTGTAGTCAGTGCTTTCACTCACCAGCACTTTTCCAATAATTTCAACCTAGAGGTGAGCTTTCTCCTATGTGATAGTGGTTTTTCCTGTACTGATCACCATGAAGACTTACAAGAAGAGCATGAGACACAGTTCACTTGAATGTGTGTGTGTGTGTGTGTGTGTGTGTGTGTTTAATTTGAAGTTTGAGTGTTCTCTGTCTTCTAGTTTTGCTTGGAGTGCCGTTCCATTTGTTCTTTTGTTGTTCCATATTATGTTTGGAGGAATATGGGGAGATACAGATGAAAATAGCTGTAAATATTTATAGTGACCACAACTCTTATTTATTCCATTCTAAAATTATTTTCCAGCTATTTTTTTTTTGGATAGGTGATATATTCTAGGGTTCAAAATACAAAGGATAGGAAAAGAGTGAAAAACCTCTTGCCTGTTCCTAACTATTTTTCATCACTAATATTTAGTCCTTATATATCCTTCCAGAAATTTTAATGTAATATATATATAGTTATTTGTCCACCCCTTATTTTTTATATAAATGGTAGCCTTCTATACATACTACTATATATACTGTTTTGCAGTTAGGTTTTTTTGTTCACTTCGCAATACATCTTATACATCTTTCCATTTCAGTACCTGAAGTGTTTCCTTATTATTTTTTACATAGTTTTTCATTCTATGAGTATGTTTTAATGTATTTAGTTCCTATTGATAAAGTTAATAATGTATTTAGTTCCTATTGATAAAATTAATTGATAAAGTTAATTTTGCCAAATTAATCTCCATAGAAACTGAATTAATGTATATTCCCACCTGCAATGTATGAAAAGGTCTATCTCTTCACAGCCTCACTAATAGTGTATTATCTAACATATCTAACACTCTAATTCTTAAGAATTCTAATGGCTTTACAGTGCAGTTTTATTTTATATTCATATTATGAGTGAGCTGAGCATTTCATATGTTTAGGTACTGTTTGCATTTCCTTTTCCATGAGCTATGTTTTTATACCCTTTACCCTGATCTGCTATATTTCCAAATAATTATTTGAGCCTCAAGTTAGGGTTTGAGAATGAATACAATGCTAGCTCTTGACTACAAGTATTTAAGGAGTAAAATAATTGGGTGAGATTGAACAGCTGACCTAGAGGAAGGTAATTAATAGGGTGAACTAAACTAAGCAGATTCTTTCACCTCAAAATTTAGATGTTCATAAACCCTTAAGATAAAATATCCTGTGGATACAGGATGTCATTTTCTGTTGGAGCCAGTACCATGATAAGCCACAGTGTTCTGCTGGCTGAAATTACAAGTGAAAGGAGAAACAGAAAGATGATGGGAAAGAAGAAAACAGTAGAAAGACACTAAGTGAGGAACAGAAAAGGGAGATGGTATGAATCTGAAAGATGTGAAGAAGAAGCTTAGTTTGCCTCAGTATGATGGAAATTTTCTTTTTAACTATGTCTGAGATGGCCTGTTATAGCCTTTCAAATTTCCTTTTTATTTTCTTTGAGCTAGTTTGTGTGAGTTCCTTTTCTCTGATTATTTCTTGAATATTCTCCTTTTCCTATGAATAACATTAGTTTTGTTTGCTATTGCTTCAAGGGGTACAAGAACAGCCAATAGACGAAAGATACAAAAAAAAAAAAATCAGATAGTAGCTCAACTGTCCAACTTAGGAAATGAACTGTCTCAGGTAAGCAAGTGTTTTCTTTTATTAGAACTATTCCAGTATAGCTTTGGCAACTCCTAGGCAAGGATGCCAGAGAGAGGGTGCCAGCATTAAATGAGTCATTGATTTAGATGCTATTTAAATTTTCTTTCATGAGAAAGAAATTTAAGATTCTATAAATATGGCCTTATTACCTATTTAATATTTACTTATTGCGTGAATTAATGACTATAATTCTTTGAAAACATCTAGAAACCAACATTCTACTTAATGAAAAAGAAGAAACTGGGAATAAGAATCAAGGAACTGATCTGGCATGTAGAGCTGGGCTGCACTGTTGTTATGAAGTTGACCTTGTGCTCACAGCTAGGTCATATATTCCCTGTTAGACATAAATAATCTCACATGATAACCAACATCAGAAAAGATCACTCTCAGACCATACGATGTGAGACAAAACAAGGCCACTTTATAATTTTATCTAAGCATAAATACTATCAAGGTCACTCCGCCACCCACAAAATACCAAACGTTCCTTTCTCCTGGAGAATATGAGTGACTGCTGTTTCTTTACCACGAACAGCTTTATCTGCTCTCTTGTCTGTCCTATCTTTCTATTGAGATACCCAATTATAGAACTGTCTCCACTTTCTGATAGTACTCTATTTAGAACAAATCTCTGCTTTTTTTTAGATCCTCAAATCACCCAACCAAAGCCCAAATGCTATAAGAGATTCTTTCCAATACTTCTGTACCATTCATAGACTGGTTGGCTTAAAAGGCAGAAATTTATTTTCTTATGGTTCTGGAGGACAGGAGTCCACGGTCAGGGTGCCAGCATGGTCAGTTTCTGGTGAGCACTCTTCACTTGTAGATGGCTTCTTTCTCACTGTGTCCTACCATAGTATAAGAGAGAGAGAGCAGCTCTCTGGTGTCTCTTCTTATAAGAGCACTAACCCCATCATTAAGCCAACCCCTATGACCTTGTCTAACCCTAATTACCTCCCAAAAGGTCCCATCTCCAAATACCATAATATGGGGGTGGTAGGACTTCAACATATGAATTTGGGGGAGCACAAATATTCAGTCTATAACAGCCTTCTTACTGAGATGCCCCATGATTCAATGCTGTGTATTTTTCCTCACTATATCAAGTAATAAAACCAACTAGTTCAACTAAAAGCGGGTTTCTGGTGGTATTTGGCTGGAGGGCAATTACTGCCACCTTGTTTCTTTAACTTTAGAATATTTGGCAGAGATTTTAGCAGAGAGTAGATATTCTCTGAAAGAAAATTAAACCAGAATGTTGCAAAAATTGCTTAAATCGTAGTACTAAGACCAACACTCTGATATTTGCGCTCTATTTTCTCCATTCTCATCACACACGCTACAAATGAGATGGAATTTGGGGTGATAAAGCTGTCATTTAATTAATAAAACCAACTATTTAATGTGATCACAAATTGCATCAGTAGATTTCAAACTGTCAACTGCCTATTCACATTGGCATAATTCAATCTGCTAATATTTGTCTAGAATATTTAGGTTAATAAAGTCTCTGTGTTCCTCCATTTACTGAATATTATACCCTTTAAATGTTTCAATAGTTCTTCAAATGTCCTCAGGCAATGATAAAAGAATGTATACTTCTCAAACTTATGTAAGCATAATTTAAAGATTTACCTTAAAGCTTGTCTTTTCTATCATGGGTTTATAACAAAGTACTAGCAGAGTAACCTCAGGCAGTCTCAATAAACAGTCATGCCACAAACTTTTTTTTTTTTTCAAACAAAGCTGCCAGAATTTCAGAAGTAAGCCCTCTCTCCCTGAGCAGATAGAGTACTATTTCTTGGGAGACAAATGTCTATGAAAACTGACATCCTCCCATAAGATGCATTCAAAAATTTTATAATGTCTTTAACATCCAGAACTTCTAACAACAAGCTCAATCTCATTCAACAAATTTAAATTACTTTGTTCTGTGTAACTGAAGAAATTGGCCTACATTTGAAATAGACCACTTTTGTGGTTGAATTTTAGAGGAAACAGAGGCCCTTGTGTTCCATACTTATTTCCTCTCTATCAAATAATTCCTTAAGTTACATAGATATCCTGTGTTTTTGTAGTTTAAGGCTTAAAGTCTTTTATCTAAATGCAAACACTGGGCTATTAGGCTTTAAACTGGGTAGAACCACCCCCCACACCACCACCTAGCAGAACACCGTGAATGTCGTGAATGTCGAAAGTGATTGTAAATAATGTAAGAAAGGGGTACTTTAACCAGAGCTACTCAAACTTAAGTATGCATAAGAAGCATATGATCTTGTTAAAATGTATATTGTTATTCCTGAGGTCCCAGTTGGTATCTGAGATTCTGCCTTTCTAGCAAGCTGCTAGATGATGCCCACGCTCATGCTACTGGTTTGTCATTTATTCCTTCTTTGATAGTAAAGTGGTAAGTCTGCTACTTCATTGTATAGATCAAAATATCCTTTTGAGATTGCCCTCTTTCTCTTCCTTTCTCATCTACTCCACCCCGTGTTTAAGCTCATTTATTTAGTGTAAAACATAATTGAGGTATCTGAACAATTGTACTTTTAATATATCAGATAGGTTTTTAAAAATCAATATGGTTTGTATAACATACAAAGTCGAATGCTTCTCATTAATTTTCTCTCATCACCACTAAAATTAGAAGCAATTTGTCTGATGTTTAAAAACACATGCTTACAGAAAAAAGGCAATTTTACAAATATTATAATACACAAACATTACTAAATTGCACTCAGCCTAAATCTGCCATTATTCATATGTACTACCTCCTGTAATAGTAATTATTGTTATGTTGTTTTTATTTATTATAAAGAAAAATCAAAGAAAAATCATAATCATCTATAATTATGATCATCTGCTTCTACAATACTCGTCATTCTTCTCAGGCTAAAACAATTATTATTTGCACATGCTTCAATCTAACTCAAGTCCTGAAGTCAATAATGGGTCCTACTTGGAAAAAGACAATGAATTATCTATAGCTGCATGTAATTCAAAACCTAAATATGTAAAACCAATACATTGAACTAAAAAGATTAAAATTCAATTACTGTTTTATTAATCTTTTTTCTCCTTAAATTTTCCAAATTAACTGAGGGTATTGATATTATCCTGGGCCTACTTCCCAAGTATTTTCAATTAAATTTTAAAGTTTAGTGGAGACTTTTCCAAAATGACATTTTTGTCTATTTTCCAATTCAAAGGATAATGGGAAGGGTATCTTCTTAATCCCCGTACCACAAAAACTGATATTAGCTTTCAGTTAAAATAATCTTCTTGTTATCTGACTACTGGCTGTAAAAGCCTTAGGGTGCCTATGTTTTTCCTTTCATTTATATTAGTGTTTTCTCAAGGAAATTCAATTTTATATAACATGTTTTTCTAACTAAAAGAAAGCATGAGTAATTCACAGAATAAATGTTTCTGTTGCAAATTCGACGATTCCTACAACTACTAGAGGACTAGTGGAAAAATAAAGGCGTTATAGCCATTTGCGCCTTATGGTGCCCATAAGGCCTCTTTATCTGTCACCACTACTACCGCTAAGATGAAATAGTACTGAATACACAACACCCATGTTGCAGTATGGGTGTTAGGACCCACGTCTTTGCCTTCTATATATTTCTTGATTTCTCCTTATCATTGGTAGCAACCTCCTACTTTCCTCCCAGCTTCCATACTTTCTCATTCTTGAAAAGTTATTATCGTTATTCTTAACAAGGGAAGCTATCAACAATTAATCCAGAATATTTATAAAAACAAACAAACAAACATATTTTAACATGATTATACACTCCTTAAGAAGGCTTCTTGAGAGTTTCATACCACTGCATACATTAGAAGAGATCTGGAGATCCCTATGGATTGGCTGAGTGATATCAATGAACTTTGAATGAGTAGATTAATGAATAGATTAGTGAATATTTAAATTGCATCTGCCAGGCCATAAGGAGGGAACATCATAGACTCTCATTCAAAGATGATATATTTTCTTTTGAAAGATGTTGCTTTTTATTCTTTTTATTATTCTTTTTACGTATTTTTTATTCTTATGAATATCATTATGTCCCCTTTATTTAAGAAAAAGGTTATATACGCATTGACCAGGATTCTCCAGAGACTAGGATGCACACACACCACACACACACACACACACACACACACACACACGCACACACACACACACACACAGAGAACTGGGGGAGCTGATGGTATTGTTCTAGTCTGAAGGTAAGCAGCCTTGAGACTCAGGAAGAACCAATGTTTCAGTTCTAATTTGAAGGCATGAAAAAGTTGGTGTCCCACTTTTGAAGGCATTCAGGCAGGAGACATTCTCTTAGTTTGAGTCTAGGAAGATAAGAAAGTCCTCTCCAGAATGTTTTATAATCTAGGATCCTCTAGGATCTCTCCAGGATCAAAGGGGTTCTGTCCTTATGCCTTGGCTCTTCTACTGTTACTCATAAAAAGTCTCACAAACATGAAGGCGCTAAACCTGTGCCTTCTAAATAAACAGTTGATGATAACTTCACTGTTGGTCAGAGAAACTTTATAAGAAGTCATGTGGCACATGTGGTTAGGAATAGTGGTTACAACTATTCAACTTTCTACTTCCATTTTTTATTATCCACTAAACCAGTTGGACAGGAAATTAAAGATTTCAGATCTAACAGCAAGAATAATAATGAATTTTTAAGTCTCTATCCTACCCCATACAATTTCTACACAATTGAAATCCACTATATAGGGTATAAGAAAGAAATCTCTGAGCTAGTATGTAAAAAACTGGGTTTTAGACTAAGCTCTAACTGAATGACATGCTTTTATGACTGAAATGTGTGATATAGAACAACTCATCTAATCTTTTAATCTCTCTTTGTCTCCGTATGTCTATCTACCTACCTACCTGTTTATTTTCTATAAAATAAGGAAATTATTTTTATACACAGTCTTTGAGTCTAGGAAGATGAGAAAGTCCTCTCCAGAATGTTTTATAACCTAGGATCCTCCAGGAATGTTATATAGATAAAATAATGTAATACATAAAAGAAATTTAGGTGGTGAATGTGATCATCAAATGAAATATACAGATTTTGGGGGGCTACATTTTGAATCATATACCTAAAACAATGGAACTGAGCCCTTTTTGTCTAGCTCACATCAGAAATTTGGGGATATAATTTTTAATTACTGTCATGACTCTGCTCAAAACCCCTTAAGAATTTCTGTATGGTCTGTGCTCCATATATGTTAGCTAGGCATTTGAGTTCTCCATTAACCGATTCTATTAATCCCCCACCCTCACCTTCTTATTTACTATTCCCAATTACTAATATTTCTAATTTAGTTAGAATTGTACTCAGGAATCTCCAAATGCTGAAATTCTCACGTCATCCACCCTATTTTGAAAGCCTTATGGTTTCCAACTACTGCTCCTCCTTCTGGGATCAGCTTAAGACCCACATTCATCATCAGGCTTTCTTTGACTTCTTCAGTCTCTAACACCATACTAATGCTAAGAAAAGTTATTAACTATATACCTTTTTTTAGGGCAATAATATTTCCTTGTAATATTTTCTATGGTGCCATGTTCAATTTTCATTTAATTCTTTTAATATTATTTGATTCTTTAGATGGCAGGTATATTTTTGTCTCTCATTATATTTTAAATCCTTTGTAGTTAGAAATGGTGGTTACTTTTTACCACACCCTTCCCAATCTTCTCTAGGCCTAACACACTGCAGGCATTAGAAACATGAAAATACACGAGTGGAAATGGAAAGTTTCCAGATGTACTGTATTGTTCCTAATATCTTTTTAAAAATTAATAATTTAATTTTTTATGGTGACATTGGTTAACAAAATCCAATAAGTTTCAGCTGTATACTTTAACAGTAAGGCATATATATATATATATTTACACTGTATGTTCACCTCTCATAGTTAGAATTTTTTCTGTTACCACATATTTGACTCCCTTTACCCCATCCTCCTTCCCCCACCCCCTTCCCTAATTAATATCCAATTGTGGCTGATACTTGATTTTTTAATAATTCCAGGAATCATAAAGTTATCCCAAATGCTAAGAAGAAATTTAGCTTTATATTAATGTGCATCAATTTTCACAATACTTTGACTCCTCCACTTCATACTTTCGTTTATTCCTTCTCAGGAACATAGCTATTCTCAGGGTTGACATTCAACCCTACATACCAGGATGGACAAACCAGTTGTTACGATATTTGAACACTTTTGTGGAAGTTAGCTAACAGTCGCTACCTGAAACCTCCCAGGTGACCCACTGCTACCCTAGCGTCCCGGGCCCCTCCTTCAGGGCCCTAGTGATTCCTACTGCTCAACAAACGAAGGCGTAGTGCCTGTTACAGCATGAGATCTCCAGGACCGTTTCAGTGCTATGGCTGTGTCCATTCTGATTGGTCAGTGTTCATGCTCTACAGGTTGTTAAGTATTTCAAATGTCACTTCTACAGAATCAGAATATGTAATTTGTAAGTGAAAAAACTGAAATACAGTCCTATAAATACTTTTCCATTCCCATAAGTGGTAGACAAAACTGACCCTTGTAAGCACAAGGTAGAAGTCCTGAACAGATATTTATTTACCGTCTATTAATTTCCAGGCACTGTATTGTTCCTGTCTCCCCTTTCTGTGCTCACCACTAATTCAATAAGATCCTCTTATTTGGGCAACAAGAAATTATTTTTGTGAGAAATGGGATAAACGCACCAACTTCACAGGCATTAGGGGCACTTGTATTGTATGAAAGTTGTTTGTTTACTTGTATGTCTTGCCAGCTAGACTGTAAGTCCTTGAAGTCAGGGGCAGTGTTTCAGTTATCTGTGTACAACCAGATTCTAACATAGTGGCAGGCACAAAGTTGATTATTAATAGATAGATATTTCTGAATGAAATGACTGAACATCAATTATTCAATGGAATATATCTGAAATGCTTAGCAGGCTTATTCTCTTATTCCACCTCTTCCAGAAATAATATTTTTCTAGTAATAGCTTTAATGACTAATTTTAATATCGCTCCTGTGATCTTCTGCATTTTAAGGGGGACTTGTAAAGGTACAAAGCCTGAACCTGAAAGACTCAATTTCAAGCCAGTGATGGAAAAGAGGGCCTTTGCATGATGCATCGAAATTAACCATCTTCTCTACAAAAAGAATTCCTGGTGATTTTAACCTAACCCCTAAACCTTACACTATCAAACACCATAATTTTCCCATTCCTGACTTCATGGGAAAAGACTTTATACTGTTGCCCAAGATAGAAAAATTATGGCCTGGGGATAAATATTCCATTGAGTTTCTCTCAGTATCTATCATAGTTTCAAAGACTGAGAATTGTCTATTTCCTCACAAACTTTCAACTAAAAGAATAAAATTGAATGCTTTCTTCCTTGAAACCAAGCAATCAATCCTTACACATAAGATCTGCCCACTTGCAAAGCCAATATTATCTATAGAGCAAATACTAAAAAGGGTGAGGGAAATAAAAATGTTAGTCATAGAGGAATCATCTGATATTTTTCTTGAAAACAAATATTTTAAAATCATATGCCTATCTCTGTCCTAACCATTATTCCATCACTACTCTATCCCTTGAAAACAAGTACAATGAGAAAATGAAACAAAAGATAAATCGGAATGAATGAATAGAGAAAATTCCTGATTCCCATGCAGCAAGTAAGAGTGCACTGTAGCCAAAAGCTTCCCTTCATATAGAAATAAAATTTTTAACACTGCTTCCTTGAACTAATGTCTAAGAAAATCAGGTCTGTACTGATATATAACTGAAATATAACAGGATATGGTCTTGGGGACAACATCTGCCGTGGGTCTTCACTCACAGCTCATTGACCTCAGGGAACTGAAAGCTATTTAGAGCCAATACTTAGTCATGCCAGGGAGAGTGGTGAGATTTTAATAAACAGCATTTTACAGATTCACAATTTTAAAATGCTTTTTAAACTATGTTAAATGTTTGTATTTTTAGTCCTTTCTCTTTTCCAGGAGAGGCATATGTAATTCATAAATATCAGCTGGAGGTATTAGAACAAATATGATAAAATCGAGTATTCTGGAATCCCCCAACCAGGAATTCAGACCCTAAATACTCAAAAGTTGATTTTTAAAAATCAATTTAGAGTTGTCTCTCTTAAGTCAACAAGTTGTTAAATTTATTTTGCCCTTAAAGAATTTTTAAACATGGGCTTACATATTGAACCAAACCATGTATTGCCTAAAAATAATACATTTACAATGTGAAATCATCTCAAAATATTTCAGGTTGACCTTCATTTCAATAGAGAAAAAGATTATCAATCTAATTTTCCCTCAGATATTAAATAAATTCAATTAGCAAAAGATTGAATCTATGTTTATATTTATTCATGTATATGTATATAAGTAGGAAGGTAGGTAGGTAGGTAGGTAGATAGATAAGATAGACAGACAGACAGACAGACAAACAGGTGATAAATAGATAGGACATTTTCAACAAATGTAGAAGGCATTGATAAGTGGCCTACCTAAAATTCATTCTGAGACAGAGAGAGCTAGTGCTCATATTATCCATTTTGTTGTTTCATTCCTGGGCACACAGCTAGAATATTTTTTCCGGTCTCCAAAGTTAGATGTAACCATGTGACTGATTTCAGATCAATGGAATAGAATAAAAGAGATGTGCACAATTCTAGGCCTTGCTTATAAAATCCTACCTCATGTGATTCTCTCTGTATTCTCTCATGCACTGTCTGAATGGACGGGAGTCCATGGAATGAGAGAGGAAGTCAAAAGATGGAAGGGGGCCCGGCTTCTGGAAGGCATGGCACAAGCACCTGGCAAACTGCAAGAATTTACATAAGCAAGAAGTAAGACAATAGTGTGATATGCCAGTGAGACTGGAGGTTATTAGAACAGCTCAAACTACCAAATTTACTAAAATGAGTTTGGCTATTTTTTTTCATAAAGAGTAGAGGGACACATCGTTTAAAAAATTTCAATGAGTTAAATTTAAAATTTTCTATCATTTGAATTATGCTCTAATTTTATAAATCTGAGTTCCATTAGTTCCTCACAATCTGAATGCCATCCAAGTACATAAAAATCTTAGTTTCTGCTGCATTAGAGCTAAATGGTAAGGGGAGAAGGAAGGAGAATGAGTCTAAAACTCTCTAAAGGAGATAAGTATTTGAAAGCCAGTCCAAAGAGACAGGCTTTTTGAGGAGCCAGTGTAGCAATGTTCTTTGTGAAGAGTACTTAAAGGCCCACTAAGAGAGGCACACTTTCATAGAGCAAATGAGATTAAGAAACAATATTTAAAATATTTGGGAAACCAAAGAGGCAGGCAGTAATTTTTTATAACATTTATATCCAACGTATAATATGCTATGACAAAAGGCAGCTGAAACCAAAGTCTAGCTCAAGGAACATTTGACTTGCTAATTCAAAGAGACATTCCATAAAGAATTAAAATGTAAAATGTTATAAACAAAGCAAGAAATGATGTCAAAATAAAGTCCCCCAAATTAAGTATGATGAAGAATTACAAATCTGTTGAATATGATTACATGCAATTCCATTGTTAAATCATATCAGAACCTTGACTTTTTTTTATTAATGTAACAGCATGTAAAAACAAAAACAAAAACAAAAACCTAATTGTGTTCTTCAATAGGGTATAATAAAGGAAAAATTCTTACTTATCCTTGAATGTCTCTGAATTCCTAGAACTAACCCCACCTCTTTGCTTTCATAGACTGGCAGTTCCCAGTGAACATCTGTGTCATGACCTTTAATAAATACAAGATGAAACTGAAATGCAAGTTGTTTTGCAATTGAGCTGCTTCTTCGATAGGCATTTATTTATGTTTATGTGGCAAGGATTCACTTATAAGACTTCTAGATAGCATGGTAACACACATGGCATGTAATTTTAAATTAATCCAATTATAGAAAAAGTTAGCGATATTACTACCATATGTCATTGATTCTAAAGCACATATTTTCCCATATTTCAACATTTCTGAAATGAGGATTTCTTACAACAGGTGGCATCTTATAACTTGTCACATAGGGACTGGTTGCTGTCTAGAAACCTTTTATTGAAAGCTTCTAAAAGATTAAAAAGTACCAACTTCAAAACTGGCAGATTGAGTATCCATGACTTGGAAAAAAATACTAGAAATGATATTGGAGCACTTATATTAAGAAAGGCTAAAATACCAATGTTCTTGATGACACAAAAGATGGTTGTATAGAAAAGAAAGATAGTGGCAATTCTGAATCTAAAAGTTATTCAGAAGAATTGGACCTTGAGTGCAAAGTTGTTTGAGAAATATAATAAATGCATTTTGTTTATATTTTCTTTTCACCTGAATGTCCAAAGTAACTTGAAAATATCTATATGTAAATGTGTCTAATATAGCTTTTATTAAGTTTAAAATCAAAATTCCAAGCAATAAAAAAGTATTATGTCACGTTTTAGAATATATAAGATGTATTTTCTAATAAAAAGAATCTTAGATTCAGTGAAAACTGAAAATAAAGCTACTCCTTCAGTATAATGGACTAGTTTAACTCACTGGTTAGTATATTTTTGATTAAAAATTTAAATTCACATTCAGTTTATATATACATGATGTGACTAAAACATGATAAGATTAAACAACCCTAAAACTAGTCTAAATACTTTATAGCCTTAATAAATCTTTATCTATATTAATTTTACTTAATTTTATGTAAAAAAAGTCAATCGATTACCTAATATTTGTGCTTGTGTTTATGTCATGTGTGTATAGTCATAAAGCAAGCAAATTCAAGTGTTCTGCTTGACTGGTAGGCATCAAAGTAGCAACAGTTCTAATTTTACTAATTCATTTGTAAAATAACACTCATTTTCCTAGCTGCAGTTAAAATATCAAAATTTAACACTGATCCAAATCTCTGAGCAAATAGAACTCAACACAGAATCTTTTTTTTATGAATGTCTATAATAGGTGTTTGATGAGCATATTATTACCATGTGCAAAAAACAGTTCAGAAAACATTTTTTAAAAAAATAATATAAAAGATAATATTTGATTTTTAATGGCAAGAATTTGAGATTTTTCACATCAGAAATGGTCAGTATATGGAACAAGTTCATATGAAAATATTTTAACATGTTCAGAATGTTCATAAAATAATCCCATAAATGAGGTTCATGTGTTAGAATCACTTTTGGAAAAATTAAAAATCGTTTGGCTATTCTACAAAATCAACTAAAATAGGTGGGGAATTATGTTTATAACCAAGGGGAAGAGTTATCTAAGATTAGAACTCATGTTCAACTTGGAAAAAACATCAAGCTGCCTTTAAACATTGACTTAAATTATCGTCTACATGTTCTTTTTCTATAATTTGTGTGGAAATAAGCACAGCAGCTCTGAGGAACAACTGCGTCATTATTTCATAGCCTTTGATCTATACTAAGTATTGTATAAAACTAGTCTTCAAATGTCTTACTGTCAGTGCTGTACTTTTCTAAATGGAATCTCTCTGTTAAATGCTTTATGTTACTGCTCACTCCAGTTCAAGATGTTATCACCATTTCTCAGAAAAGAGTTCCTAAGACTTCTGTCAGCTCATCTCTACTCTCCATAAATACAATGGAGCTTGGCACCTGATTGGCCAAATAAAAACATTCAAAATGTTTGAAATTCTGAACAGAGAGTCAGGGTTGAAGCAACACACTACTACACTTTTGTTGTTGTTTATGTTTTCACCACTGGGAGATAATGCATCTAAACACCGCTGAGAAAATGTTTCCTTCTATACTCTATAACATGACACATTTAAACACAGAGGTATTTTTAAAACTATTTTTAAGAACCATTTTAAGAAACAGATCTGTAATTGGTATCTTTGCATTGGCCAATAATTAGATACACACAGATGAATATTGCTTTATAATTGTGTATGCCCTAATCTTAGTTTTTTTCTATTTTCCAAATATGAATTCCTGCCTATCATTTCATTTACAATGGTATGAAAAATAAAAAGTGTTCAGGATAGAAGGAAGCTCGAATGGCTTCAGTTATAGCATAAGAAAAAAAGTTACTACCAAAACACATCTATAGAAAACAGACCTTCTCTTGATCTGAGTGTAAGAAAAAGCCATGAAGAGGAAATTGTCTATTGCATTCCCATGTTAAATAAGAGTAATTTATTAAATACCAAATAGTCTCTTCACAGACACTATTAAGAGCTCCAAAGAATTAAATGATCTCAAAATGAAAATTGTTACTCTAATGAATCTGTTTAGGACGCACTCCTTCTTTATATAACATGGCTATTTCTGCCTCACCATGTTTGTGACGTATGGCATTACAGAAAGCAAAGCACAGAATAAATTCAGGGTCATTGCATAACTAACTGTACTGGCCCTTCCAATAAAATGGGTTGAAGTAAAAAATGTCCATGTTTTCAAATGGCGAGCTTCCTTTCAAGATGATAACTCAAATTTCAATAAGTAAAATATTTATGTTATCTCAGATGAAGAAAGGTAAATTTATCCTGAAAGCATGTAGTCTCAGGGGGAAAAAAAATTAAGTTTCTTCATTATGATTTCCAATAAGCAACAGTAAAGAATGATAGCAAGGCCTACAAAGCTAAAAAAAGAATTAAAAAAAGGTCTGACAGAGTTAAATCAAGAGTCGCTGATCTGTATGTATTTGCTCCTGAGATTTCCTTTCAGAATAATAAATTCATGAAAACTTGTTTTCTTCTATTAAAAGAATGTCATGACTTTGGAAACCTTTCCCATCTCCTTCAATATTTAGTGATTCAAAGAAAATTTACTGAATAGAATTCTTTTTCATTCCATAATGCTGCTAAATCTGTTTTATGGCTAACATGGTGCATGCCCATGGTTTGGTGTTCAACTTTTCATATGAGAGTAAAATTCTACAGGTGGTAAATTTATCATGAGAGCAACTCTAATGGTGACTATCTCAAGCCAGGCTGCTTGACTGTGGGGAAGGTATTTTTAAGCAGAGAAACTTCTTGGCACCTTTTAATTTGTACATTTCAGATGATGTTTCCATGGATAGGCAGCTCTGTGTGAAAGTACCTCAAAAACACAAGTACACACAATCCTGCTTTGCATTTGTATGACCTGGATTGTATAAACAAGGCTAATACGAATGGGAGCATGATGGCAGGGAAAGAAAAGGTTCCAAACTGCTTTTCTTCTTTTTCTAATTCTCCTCAATGTCAAAGTCTGTAATAGAATAGATATTTTATTTATGTAATTTTTAAATTCTGCATTAGGTTTTTATTCTTGAAAGTAAAAGCTATCAGTGGAAAACAAGAGCGAGTTCAGAAATAGACAGAGGTATACATGGGGATTTAAGAGAAAAAGATGAATTATTAAACAAACGGTTTAGCACAAATGGCTATTCAATTAAAAGAAAACAAAGGAAGACCGTACCTCACGTCACTGATGAAAATAAATCTCACACAGATTGAATTTTTAAAAGGAGAAATAAAATTAATGATAGAAGGAAAATCAGGGGAATAGTTCTAGCCTTGGAGTAGGGGAGACCTTTCTAAACAACGTAAGACATCAGAAATGTAAGAAGAAAGACAGCCTACTTAACAATTTAAAATACTGAAGGCAAAAAGACATAATAACAGAGATATGACTAAGGGGCCAGATCAAAATACACAGAAATTGAAAGTAAAGGGATGGAAAGAAATATTTCGTGCGAATGGAAATAAACAAACAAAAAAAGCTGGGGTAACAATACTTACATCAGACAAAACAGACTAAAAAAAAAAAAGACTATTGTAAGAGACAAAGAAGGACATTTCATAATGATAAAGGAATCAATCCAACAAGAGGATCTAACCCTTATAAACATTAAAATACTCAACATAGAACCATCTAAATATATAAAAGAAATATTAAGTTTGGTTCAATATCCACGAATTAATTAAAGTGATATACCACATACACAAAATGAAAGCTAAAAATCATATGATTATATTGAAGATGCAGAAAAAGCATTTGACAAAATCTAGCATCCATTTATGACAAAAACTCTCAGCAAAGTGGGAATAGAAGAAACATACCTCAACATAATAAAGGCCATGTATGAAAAACCCACATCTAACATCATACTCAATGGGGAAAAGCTAAAAGTGTTCTCCTTAAGATCAGGAACAAGACAAGGATGCCCATTTGCACTTTTATTCAACATGGTGTTAGAAGTCCTAGCCACAGCAATCTGATAAGAAAAAGAAAGAAAAGTCATCCAAATTGGAAAGGAAGAAGTAAAACTGTCATTATTTGTAGATGACATGATACTATATAGAGAGAACCCTAAAGATTATGCCAAAAAAAAAAAAACTATTAGAACTAGTAAATGAATTCAGTAAAGTAGCAGGAAACAAAATTAATATTCAGAAATTGGCTGCATTTTTATACACCAATAATGAACTATCAGAAAGAGAAATTAAGAAAATAATCCCACTTATAACTCCATCAAAAAAATACCTAGGAATAAATTTAACCAAGGAGGTAAAAGATCTGTACCTGAAAAATTATAAGACACTGAAGAAATAAACTGAAAGAGATGTAAATAAATGGAAGCATATACTGTGTTCATGGATAGGAAGAATTAACATTGTTAATATATCCATATTACTCAAAGCAATCTATAGATTCATTGCACTCCCTATCAAAATACCAATGTCATTTTTTACAGAACTAGAACCAATAATTCCAAAATTTATATGGAACCACAAAAAACAAACAAACAAACAAACAAACAAATAGCTACAGCAATCCTGAGAAAGAAGAACAAAATTGGAAATATCACATTACCTGATATCTAACTATACTCCCAGGCTATAGTAATCAAAACAGCATGATATTGACATAAAAATAGACACAAAGATCAATGGGACAGAATACAGAACCCAGAAATAAACCAACACTTATATGGTTATATAATCTATGACAAAGGAAGCAAGAATATACAATGTGGTAAAGACAGTCTATTCAATAGTGTTAGAAATCATGGACAGATATATGCAAAAAAAGTAAATAAATAAAACTAGACCACCTTCTATACCATATACAAGAATAAACTCAAAATGGATTAAAGTCTTAAATGTAATACCCCAAACCAGAAAACTCCTAGAAGAAAAGAGAGTAAACTCTCTGACATTGCTCTTAGTAATATTTTTCCCAATCTATTCTCCAGGCAAGGAAAACAAAAGAGAAAATAAACAAATGGGGCTATAACAAAGTTTTTGTACAGCAGAGGAAACCAACATGAAAACAAAAAGACAGCCTACTGAATTGGAGAAGATATTTGCCAATGATATATCTGATAAGGGATTAAGATCCAAAATTTACAAAGAACCCACACAACTCAACAACAAAAAAGTGAACAATCCAATTAAAAAATGGACAGAGGACCTGAACAGACATTTCTCCAAAGAGGACATACAGATGGCCAATAGACACATGAAAAGATGCTCAACATCACTAATCATCAGAGAAAAGCAAATTTAAACCACAGCGAGATATCACTTCACACTTGTCAAAATAACAAGTGTCGGCAAGGATGTAGAGAAAAAGGAACACTTTTGCACTGCTGGTGGAATTGCAAACTGGTGCAGCCACTGTGGAAAACAGTATGGAGGATCCTCAAAAAATTAAAACTAGAACTGCCATATAATCCAGCAATTCTACTTCTGGGTATTTACCTGAAGAAATCCAAAACACAAATTCAAAAAGATATATGCACCTCTATGTTCATTGCAGCATTATTTACAATAGCCAAGATATTTAGGAAACAACCTAAATGCCCATCAATAGACAACTGGTTAAAGAAAATGTGGTAGATATATACAATGGAATATTACTCGGTTATAAAAAAAAAAAAAAATCTTACCATTTGCGACATCGATGGCCCTAGAGGGTGTTATGCTAAATGAAGTAAGTCAGACAGAGAAAGACAAATACCATATGATCTCACTCATATGTAGAATATAAGGCACCAAATAAATGAACAAATAAAACAAAAAAATAGATTCATAGATACAGAGAACAAACTGATGGTTGCCAGATGGAAGAGGGGTTGGAGGGCTGGGTAAAAATGGTGAAGGATTAAGAAGTACAAATTGGTAGCTCCAAAATAGTCATGAGACTGTAAAATGAAGCACAGGGAATAGAGTCAATAATATTGTAATAACTATGTATAGTGCCAGGTGGGTACTAGACTAATTGTATGTGGGGGGGTCACTTTGTAAATTATATAAATGTGTAACCACTATGCTGTACATTGATAGAAAAAATAGAAATTAAAATAAATATAATAAATATAAAATTATATGGTATATTCACAAAATCCTAAATGGAGAACAAGTACTTATTTATAAATATGCTATGCTGGGAAAAATGATGGAACTCTTCTGGGAAGTATTCAATTCATCATTAGAATTTTGCCAATGTGTTCCTATGTGATGTATCCTTGACTTGCCCTGATGGATCAGTGGAACTGGCAAAGGTCAGAAATGAGACAGGGAGCAAAACTAGAGCAGGAGGCAACCTCTCAGCACACTTGGTTCACCAATGGGACCAAGAGAACCCAGTGAGTGACCCTGGTAGGAGAACTGTAGAGGCAATGAAGAGGAAAAAAACATATGAGAGAGAAAGCAAAGCAAATCTTAGGGGTTCGTGGAGGATAACAGAAGCAATCCTTTGGCCACTTGCCCTACTAAAAATAGAAGCATCACCAGAGACATCTGGCAGGATGCCAATGACCCTGAGCTTAGAGTTCAGGGAAGAATTTCTCAGTCAGAAATGCTTGAAGTCAAGGGTGAATGACTTGATTCTAATGAGAGGCCATATGATTTACTGTTTAAGAGTTTAGGCTCAGCCACCACTTTCTGCTGGACTTTGAATAAGCAAGTTAACCTAACCTTGGTTTCTTCATTTCTCGAATGGGGAAAATAATAGTGTCTACCTCACAGAGTAGTTACATAGATTAGAGAGTTACCATATGTAAAGTCCTTAGAACAACGAGGATCCAGGCAGAGAAACCACACCCTGGAAATCTATTTTAAAATATATTAGAAGTGCTGAAAGGTTAAACAGAGGACCATGAAGCATCCAGAATTAACAAGAACAGGAAGTCTCTGTGACTCCACAGGACTGGAAGGCAAAGGGAGGAAGTATGAGCTGGAGCTTTCTGTAAAAAGCTGGAGCCATGAGAAAGACATAGACACTTCTGGAGATCCCACAAGAAATGTATAAAGATGGGAGCTATACCCTGCCTCCAGCCCTCCAATCTTCTGCCAATGCCTTCATTTTCTGAAAATGGCTAGAAGCCAGTTGGTAAGGGAATATGGGAAATATAGTTAGCTAGAAAACAGGAAGGGCAGGAAGTCGATCTGATACCATATAGACAAATGACTGGCTAGTCTTAGTAAATGTTAGCAGCCATTATTATATTTTATGTTTTACCCAGGATACAGCAATTACTTTGCTAACCCATAAAATCCTAAGAAATGGTGATCCTGGGCTGATTCTAGATTATTCTGTAAGAAGCTTGTCTGTTGAAACAAGGGAGTTAATAGCTAATTATATTAATCTTAGACCTTGTAGGGCTGCCTGTTTCCAGCTGGAATTGCTTTCTACAGTTCCAGTGTAATGCCTGTCCTTTAAGGTTCTAATATATACTGGACGTGTACTTGATCGGCATTAAGAATTAAAGTTTGGATTACATTTCCTCTCTATTTTATGCACAGCTTATGGAAAGTACACATTGGTGTAATAAGCCTGTGTCAAGATCCAAACCCAGGATATATTTTCTAATAACAACAAATACCTTAAAGCACGATGCAAATAAACTTTCCTGATTACTATGGCCTACTCCCTTGGTACTCTCCACTGAGACAGAAAAGAAAGAGAACAGAGCAAGGAATAATTAACCTAATATAACTATTAGGGACATTAAAAATATATGTAAATCTTTTAAACATATGATATTCCACATATAAATACTATCTTATTAATTTTAGATTGTGGGAGAAGAGGATTTACTATAAACTTAGAAAATAACCCTTTTATCCTAAATATGTTTCATTAACAAAGAAGGTGCTGAAGTCCTAAGCAAATTTTTAAAAATAATCATATGTCCTCGAATCTTGTTTATGGTCTCAATTAGCTGAGAAAACCTTTTTTGATATATAGTAGAGAGGCAACCAAAATAAAATTATCAATTTTGGGAAATACAGTCAGTATTATAACAAGCCACATTATCTAGAAAACAACTGCACTTTCCCTAAACTGACTGTTACAAATACCTCTAGCAACAGTTGCCCCTTGTTAATTTTTGAAGACCACTCTGATTTTCAGCAGCAGCTGTGACGGACAGTTCCATACAAATGCAGACTAAGCTCATACTGACAGTATCCCATTTTTTCCTTTTTCTGCCCCAGGACCTCTTCTAGTACAGGAGAGCCCACTCAGCCCACTGTAAGCACAGCCTGGATACATGAAAATATTTAAGCCTCCAGAGACATCACTCAGCCAATGTGGGGTTGAGTTTGGTGGGTAGATGCTATTCTCTCCATTCCGTCTTGGGAAGATAATTGAGAGAGCTATCCTAGAGATTCCTTAAAAGTTCTGGATAGAATCCAGCCTATTTTCCACGATGGCAGCCTGCCTCAATCATGCCCTCTTATCTTGGTTCTTCCTCTTTCCGTGTCTCACTCTCTCCCTTCCCTCACTCTTGCTTCCTGCACCCAAGTCCTTGTCTCAGGCTCTGCCGTGGAGGAGCCCAAACTAAGATAGCACTGTCACATAGAATCAAAAATACGATCTTCATCTAATCCAGGGTTTCTCAGCCTCAGTACTGCTGACATTTCGAGCTGGGTAATTCTTTGTTGTGGGGGGCGGTGCTATCTACTGTAGGAGCTTTAACCACATTCTTGGCCTCTAACCACTAGATGCCAGTAGCATCCCTTCCCTCATTTATGACAGGCAAAAATGTCTCCAGACATTGCCAAATGTCCCTTGGGGGGACAAAATTGCCCCCAATTGAGAAATACGAGTCTATAAACAAGCTAGATTAGCTATTCTCCAAATCTATACCATATACCAATGGAAGCAAAAGCAGATATATTCATGTTGTTTTCAGTCATGATGGCTGTCAAGTAATAGAGAATAAATCAAAGTCCAAGAAGAAGCATTTCAATATAGTCATAACATAGACAAAAATAACAATATTTTAATTTCGTTTGTTCATTATGACTATACTGGATTAACTATTCAGTAATCTATTTGCTAAATTACTAGTGCAAGTTTATAACATGAAAATTGTCCTCAATGACTTTACTTCTGCTTATCTTCACAGTTTTATCTCTCAACACTGCATTACTGTTTCTCAATAAATGTTTAATTTACTGAATGAATGAGCTCAAACACAGTCCTACCAAGAATGGTATACACAAATGCTAAATGCAAAGGAAGAAAAAATTTACTCTTCTCCTTTGGAGTGAGAACTGAGTAAACAGCTCTCAGTCTAAGATTCCTCATCTCTAAAAGAGGAATACTGCTGCCTACTTCCCAAGATGTCTATGGGACATTTGAAGAAGCTGATGTACATGAAAGAACTTGTAGTGTAAAGTGCTATACATATGAGATACTGTTAATGGTAATAGGCAAAGAGCTGTTCATTCTTAGAAACACACACTTTTTGATAATTTCTCCTCATAGTAGAATAGAAACTACAAGCAACTAGTACAAAACCATATTTCTCCTCAATGAATAATGTGAGTTGAATATTAAGTCAAAAGAGATGAGAACCAAGGAAAGCTACAGTGTAATGTTACCCACAAGTTAAAATGTCATCTGCTGTCATTGCCTGACCCTCCAGTTAACCTCATGGTAAGAAACATGAGGTGTAGAAACATGAGAGTAAGAAACATCAAGGTTAAAAAACTTTAAGAAACACAGAACCCTTAACATGTATTCTGAAGTCATTTGACCCCCTTAATGTGTAGTATTTTTATACTTATAATTCAGTTACCTCATTTGAGATTTTGAGGGGATATGTGTAAGAATATACATATTACTTTATCAATGGTTAAAATGTTTTAAAAAATGAAAAAATGTAGGTATAGTATTTGTTTATACTTATGCATTTTGTTTTAATAATAATAATTAAATAACAAGTATTACGTTAACATAAACATTTCAATTTCTCATTTTTCTCTCTTCTAGAAATTTAATTTCACAGCTTTGATGCCTTTGTGTTATCCATTTCATTTGCAAAACTATAAATCTCTGGTCCCACTGATTACTGGGGCAACTCATCCTTAGTCATCCTATGTAGCCACAGCATCAGCTGCTGCCATTGTCAAGACTGATCTCTTGGCCCATTATAACCTACAAGCTGTTTTACATTGTAAACTAACCTGGAGCATGGTCTTGGTAACTCCGTGATGAACTGATAACTGGGTGACCACATATCTAGGGCTACTTGGAACATTATCAGTTTATGCCTGTCGTTCCTACATAATTATTAATAGCCTCCCCTTTCATTCTCAAAAGTGTCCTGGTTCAGATAATAAATTATGTGATCACACATTAATAAGAGTCTCAAAGTTAAAAAGGGCATCTGCTCTCTGATAATATTGTACCCAGAATTTTATAAACAAAGCTCTATACAAATGTAAGCCATTGTTATCATTTTATATGCCATATCCTGGTATTAATTTTATTGTGAAAAACCAGAATATATTGGAGGAGTTTCCTATCTCACTTGCACCAGGAGGACTGAGATCTGTTCAAGAAGTTTGACAGTCTGAAGTCTCATTTTCTTTGTCCACAAAATGAGGGGGCTGAATTAAATTATCTTTAAAGTCCATTCCAACTATAAAAAGCCTGCCCTCTACATCTTCCTGTTTCCTAAGCAGCACCTCTAAAACTGCTTACTTTCTCCAGAGATATCTGGTTCTCTCCAAATGGCCCAATTCTTTACCCTAACTTTGACATTTTGCCTAAATGGCTCCCTAAACACAGAGAAATCTTGACCACAAAATCATATTCGAAGAAGAGTTTGAGACTATATTTTTGCCTGCTTTCCCTTAAAACTTTAGACTTATTTTTATTTGTGACATACTATATACCTCTGAGATTATTCACATTGAACTCAAGAATAATCAGCCTTATCTGTATCTTGATAATTTCTTTTTCTTGCTATCATCCATCTAAAAGTATACACCACTTGTAGACCATGGCATTTTAACCAGGCTAGAGAAAACTTTAACAGGCCGTTTATTCTCAATATCTATTCCCATTTCCTTTTTCTTTGATTCCTTCAATACTCTTATTACTATTTCTTCTTCCCACATGAACTTCCTGTCATTGAGGAAAACAATTTTATGAATTAAGCCTCACTAATACATAAAAGACTTAAGATTATATTTTCCCAGAAATGTTTATATTTTTAAAGAGGGTAAAAAAAGATTTATTGATAGCACAAAGATTATATTATGTTAGCTACCAAAGTTGTTTTGCACATTGTAGACCTCAGTAAAAACTAGTTGGAATGCAAGTTTAATGTGTGATCACATAATTTATTATCTGAAAACATAAAGAATGAGTGGATGTTTTTCAGGCAGAGAAAGATGGATTTTTCTCGGGCAGAAATTTTTCCAGACTTATGTGTTCAAATATCTCAAAGTAACAAAAGAGCATGATGTGTTCACTAAGAGTAATAAATTTTGTGTAGTTTTAAGTTTAAGATGTGGGAAAGGGAGGAGATAGCATTGTAAGAATCTGAAGAGGTCAGATAGGAAGGAGCCAGAGTCAAAAGCAACTTTCATGCCATGTTATGTCTAGGATTAAGCCATTAAACACTTTTAGAAATACAGGTTAGTTAGATAACTATGTCATTAGTATGCAGAGTATACTAAAGGTTAGAGACACTAGACCCAGAAATTCTATTTAGAGGCCTAATGCACTTGTCTGGAACCTATTAGATTTCACTGGTACCTAACTATAATAGACACCCATATGGAGATGATAAATAGGGCCGGATTTGAGAAATATTTCAAAAATGGACTCTATAGAATTTTATGACCAATAGATATCAGGAGCAGGCAAAAGTGATTGAAGGGGAAAAACATATATTGATTTCAATTTTTTTTTAAATATGAGAAAATACATGGGACGTAAACCAAATAAATGAGATAAAGAATATAGAAAGAGGCTCAGGAGAGGGTTTGAAGAATGAGTTCAATTTTGAAGATACTGAATTAGATTTGGAGCTATCTAATTATAGCTATAAATAAAATCTGAAACTCAGAATAGAAATCAATGTCAGAGGAATCAGACAATAGCTGACATCACAAGATCACCCACAGATTATGAGAGGATGAAGAGGACTTGAAGATGAAGAATTAGGGGACACTGACACTTAAAAGGAGGATCCTTGGGCCTTATATGATGAGCCTATATCTAACACTGTACTTGGTCAAGCATGAGACAAGAATGGCTACTGTCAACACTTTTATTCAACATAGTATTGAAAGTCCTAGCCAGAGCAATTAGGCCAAATCAATAAATGGCATCCAGATTGAAAAGGAAGAAGTAAAATTGTTCCTATTTGCAAATGACATGATATTATATATAAAAACCCCTAAAGAATCCACCAAAAAAATGTTAGAACTAATAAACTGATTCAGTAAAGTTGCAGGATACAAGATCAATATGCAAAAAACAGTTGTTTACGTATACTAACACTGATCTATCAGAAAAAGAAATTACAAAAACAACCCCATTTACAAAAGCATCAAAAAGAATAAATACTTGGGAACACATTTAATCAAAGAGTTAAAAGATCTGTACCTGAAAACTATGACACCGATGAAAGAAATTAAAGAAGATACAAATAAATGGAAAGATATTACATGCTCATGGATTGGAAGAATTAATATTGTTAAATGTCCATACTACCCAAATCAATCTACAGAATCACTGCAATCCATATCAAATTGCAATGGCATTTTTTACAGAAAGAGAAAAAAAAAATCCTAAAATTTATGTGAAAACACAAAAGACCCCAAATAGCCAAAACAATCTAGAGAAAAAAGAACAAATCTGGAAGTATCACACTTCCTGATTTCAAACTATATCACAAAGCTATACAGTAATCCAAACAGTATTGTATTGGCATAAAAACAGACACAGATCAATAGAACAGAACAGAGTCCCAGAAATAAACCAATTAATTTACAATAAAGTATCTAAAAATATACAATGGGTGAAGGATAGTCTCTTCAATAATGATGTTGAGAAAACTAGACAGCCACTTGCAAAAGAGTGAAACTGGATCCCTATATTATACCATACACAATAATCAACTCAAAATGGATTAAAAACTTGAAATAAAACCTGAAACCATAAAACTCCTAGGAGAAAACATAGAGGGTAATCAACTTGATATCAGTTTTGGCTACTCTTTTTTTTTTTTGATTTGACATTAGAAAAAAAAGGCAACAAAAGCAAAATTAACAAATAGGACTACATCAAACTAAAAAGCTTCTGCAGAGCAAAGAAAACGATCAATAAAATGAAAAACTTATGGGATGAGAGAAAATATTTACAAATCATATACCTGATAGGGGTTAATATCCAAAATATATAAGGAACTCAAACAATTCAATAGCAAAAAGACAAAACTAAGAAAAAAACAAACAAAACGATCAGATTTAAAAATGAGGAGAGGAATAGAACAGACATTTTCCAAAGGTATAAAAATGGTCAGTAGATATATGAAAAGGCGCTCAACATCACTAATCATCAGAGAGATGCAAATCAAAATCATAATGAGGTGTCACTACACACCTATTAGAATGGCTGTCATCAAAAAGATAAGAGATAAATGTTGGTGAGGATGTGGAGAAAAGAGAATCCTTGTACACTGTTGGTGAGAATCTAAATTGGTGCAGCCACAATGGAAAACATTTAAAGATTTTTTAAAATATTTCAAAAAAATTTTAAAAAGAACTCCCATATGATCCAACACTCCCTCTTCTGGGTATACGTCCAAAGGAAATGAAAACAGGATATCAAGGAGATATCTGCACTCCAGTGTTTATTACAGTGCTATTCACAATAGCCAAGATATGAAAACAACCTAAGTGTCTGTCACCACATGAATGAATAGGTGTGTATGCATGTGTATGTGTGTGTATATGATATATGTTATATATTTATATACACACACATATTCATTCATGTGGTGACAGACATGAGATGAATAACTTATAAGATGAATAAGTTCTCAAGACCTAATGTACAACATGATTATAGTTAATATTGCATTATATACTTAAAAGTTGCTACAAGAGTAGACCTTATACATTCTCACCACAAAAAAGAAATAGTTATCATGTGGCATGATGAAGGTGTTAGCTAATGTTATGGTAGTAATCATTTTGCAATATATAAGTGTATCAAATCAAGATATTATATACTTTAAATTTATGCAATCTTTTAAATCAATTATATCTCAATAAAGCTGGAAAAAAATAAAGGGATGATCCTCCTCTGCCTTCCCTTGCCTGAACTCCTACTGCATTTATGGTTGAACCTGAACAGTTTTTTCTGTCTTTAATACTCTCAGATATAATTATTTTTGTGTTCCCAGATTTCAGTCTTGATTACTGAAACTGGATCTTGTATTTATTTTACAATCATCACCACTCCAATGTGCACAGCACATATTTGGCACTCACTGAATAATTTTTGTGTAATTTTAGGAACCTCCACAGAAGGAACTGACAGTTTCTGTTGGCACCCCAGTAACAGACTTAGCAGTCCCTAAGCTCAGATGATACAGGATGTCCAACTACTCTCGCCTTCCCCTCTAACCCTAAAGTTAAAACAATCTCTGCTTTCTTCTTCTTAGCTCATTGGACGTACTTAGTTCTTGTTATTCACCTGTAGAGGTAATTAGGCTGAAGAATAGAGCTGGGGAGGGGGAGACAAGGCAAAACTAGGCAAAATTAAACAACTATGTGCCTTTACTTCATCTTAGTTGCTCAAATTTAGCCAGCTACATTCCAACATGACTGTACCTAGTCCTGTGATTATCAATCACTGCCTATACTTCAATTGTCAGGAAAGTTGTATTTATAGACATCTAGCCTAACATTCCAATGATTTCTCCATTTCGAAAAGGGGATGGGATATGGGTTAACATAAATTAGGTTTCAAATTCTATTTCTGTCACTTACTAGCTGAGCGACTGTCTGTTAGTTTCCTAGAGCTGCTATAACAAAATACCACAAACTGGGTGGCTTAAAACAACAGAAATTTATCTCACAGTTCTGGAGTTTAGAAGTCCAAAATCAAGGTGTCAGCAGAGCCACGCTCCCTTTGAAATCTGTAGGGGAATACATCCTTGCCTTGTCCTAGCTTCCAGTGGTTTACTGGCAACCTTAGGTTCTTCTTGGCTTGTACCTGCATGACTCCAGTCTGCCTTTGTCATAACAGGCATTCTCCCTCTGTGTCTGTCTTCACACAGCCATCTTCTGGCAAGGACACCAGATTAGGAGCCCACCAGTGCAGTATGATCTTAATGAAATTATAACTTCAATGACCCTATTTCTGATTTAGGCCATGTTCTGAGGTACTAGAGATTAGAACTTCAACAAATCTTTTCTGGGGGGAAACATACTCAACTCATAGGAGTGACTTTAGGCAAGTTACTATCTCAGACATTCATTTTCTTCATTGTAAAATGAACATAATAATACTCTATACCTATTATAAGAAAATAATGATATATAGAAGATATATAAAAACTTTTTATACAAAACACAATATTTGATAAAATACTTGTATCTAAAATTTGCAAATAATTCTTAAAACTCAATAATATGAAAACAACCTAATTTAAAAAAGATATCAAATAAGATATACGGAGGCAAAAAAGCATATGAAAAATGCTCAATGCAATTTTCCATTATGGAAATGCAAATTAAAATAACAATATGTCTATTAAAATGGCTAAAATCCAAAAAGTGAAATATCGATTGCTGATAAAGTTGCAGAGCAACAGGAACTCTTGTTCATTGCTGGTAGGAGTATAAAATGGTACAGCCACTTTGGAAGACAGGTTGGCAAGTTCTTACAAAGCTAAACATAGTCTTAACATATGACCCAGTAATCACACTGCATTACAAATGAACGAAACAACCCCACTGAATGGGGGCGGGGCGGGGGCGGGGGAGCGGGCAGAGGTACTGACCTAAGTACTCTAGTTGATAAAGTTTTCCCATGGGGTATGGGTTAACATTTCTGAAACCACTATATATGTATACTGGAATTGAACGATTAAGCAAGTGCATGGCTGATGAGAGAAGCCAAATTCCCCATTGTTTGAGTTGAAGGGAGGTTACAGATAAGCAAGGAAATGATCCATTGGTAATGAATGGGAGTTTGATACATCAGTATGAACTCATATTTACACACACACACATAGAAAAATTTATGGATTTATATATATACAAAGATTGGTGTACGCACATATATTTCCTTGCTCTGCCAGCTGAGAGGGCCTAGAAGTAACAATATCTCAATACCAATGAGCACACATAAGTACCATGATCTTGGTTTTTAATAGTATACTCCATTAAAAGGAACCAGGCCCCTTGGAGATATGGTTGATTTTGAGACAGACTCGGGAAATATACAATATAAGCTAGGAGTGCTTTGCAATGTCAGAAAATAGAAGAGTGCCCCCCCCCAAAATATATAATATATATATATATGGAAGTATATCAAAGAGACATATATAAGCCAATTGAAATGACTCCTAATGGTCAACCTAGAATAATTTGAGCAACGAAATAAATATAGTATTGGATTATCACCCAAAGTATAAACAAGTATTCATAAGCCCATAGTGATATAAATAGACAAATACATAAATAAATGGGGAGGTATACAAATTTCCTGTATAGAATTCCAAATAACTTATGTAAATAATCCGCCATCAAGGAAGTGGTGTTTAACTCCTCATTCAAGTATAGGATGCACATAACAACTTCCTTTAACAGAATACAGCATGAATGGGGGAGGGGAATGAATAACTACAGTGGAAAAAGCTGACAAATGCTACCGCAACCAGGAGATCAACGTTAACGGCAACACTGATGAGTCAGTTGCATTGATACTCTTGATATATGATGACAGCAACACTTCTATGGTCATCCTCCCCAGAACTCAGAACCCCTGTCTAATCATGAGAAAACACCAGGCAGACACAAACTGAGGAACATTCTAGAAAATACCCGATCAGTACTCAAAATTGTCAAGGTCAACAAGAACAAGGAAAGTCTGAGAAAACATCGGTGTCTAGAGGAGTCCAAGGAGACGTGACAATGAATTGTAATACAATGTCCTGAATGGGATCTTGAAAGAGAAAAACGACATTAGGTAAAAATGAAGGAAAACGAGTTAAATATGGAATTTTGTTGATAATAATGATCAATGTTGTTCATTAATTGTGACAAATGCACCATATGAATAAAATACATTAATAACAGGGAGAAAAGGCTGGTGGTGGAAGGGAGATATATGGGAACTTTTTACTGTTTCTGCAACTTCTCTGTAAATCTAAAACTGCCCTAAAAGAAAAAATTTATTAAAAAATATTCTTGAACTCTGTCTGCCATTTAGTAGGTTCAAAATTATTAGAAACTATTATTAGTATTAATAGTGGCATAGTTACAGAAAAGGAAGCAAAAGAAGATATGTATCTCCACGCTCTGCTCACCAAATCCATTCATCACACACTCAGTCCATCTAATAGTAATGTCTGATAGTAATGTCACCATCAAAAGATATCTTTACTCACCATAATGATTCCCATTTATTGAGCTCTAATAACAGACTGAGTGCTCTAAGTGAATTATCTCATTTAATACTCAAAACCTTTATAAGATTTGTACTATTACTATCCCAATTTCACAGATGGAAAATAGTAAACTCAGAGAGGTTAGCGGAAACTAAAAGAGACTAAGTAATTAGCCTAAGGCCTACAGCTAATAAGCGAAAAATTTTGAGCCCAAGTAGTTTGTTGGCAGCACCTGAACTCTTAACTAGTCTGCTAAACTGTTTTCTACATAGATGTGTGAACACGCCTGCTTTTACCATACACACGCACACTGCATTATCATGCTCCTCCCTCCTACTAGTGCTGTCGGGACCAACGTGTTGTTCCAACCACTTCTTATCTATCTACAAATATTCAGACAAATGCAGGACAAAATTCATAAGACTATCCCAGGACATTGGGCCTTGCCCCAAGCTCTCCCTAATGTGTCTCAAGTCCCTTTCCCTATTATTAAGTATACTATGAGGGAATATTTATACTTGATTGAGTTCACTACCATTTTCTTTTCCTTTGAGGAATATACTGAAAGCAACAGCTTTCCCTCAAGATGAAAAATAATTTGGTAGGTAGTACTACTGTGTCCAGCCTCTTTTTCACACCCTCATTTCCCACTCATTCCTCTAACTCACCGAAGCAAAACAATGAAGAGGAAGCAGATTTCCTTTAGACAGGCAAGTGTATAGTCCAGCTGTCTTACTGTCTTCGTGTTAAAACAAAAGCACCGTTACCTGAGGTGAGGATTTTGTTGATGTGCAGCAATAGCACCTTCCAGTTTTTATAAACCTAAAGCAATCTTGTTTTCTTTTCTATAATTAGGGAATAAGCCAGTCCATGCCAGACTGACTCGCTCAGATACCCACACATTGTGGCTGGAGTTTCACTGCTCCAGAACTGGGGTACTGAGTGCCTTTGTCTGGGCCTGTGGCATAAATAGAACAAAGGAAAAGATTTTCCTGAGAGAAAACCTTGAAGACCAAGGAATGATAAAAGTTTCTCACACTGAGGGGTGGGGATAGGGGAGCAGTAAAACAGCAAACAAACCCATGTCCTTCCTTAGGGTTTTCCTGTCTTCAAAGGGATTCAGGGCCCACGTGAATTCTTTCCTAGGCACTGCTAGACACTGTTACAATTACCCAGCAAACTCTTCATACAACAAGACAGTTAGCAAGGTTCTTAGTTCACTTCTTTAGTACACAACAAATATCCTAACCTAGGACCTCATCCTTCTTGTATTCAACTACAAGAAACCTTGTAAAGAGTTTAGAGAACATAAAGGGCCATATGTGTATCCTCTAGGGTTACTTCTCATTTGACAAGCAGCAACCTTGGAGAGAGCAGCATTTGTCTGATAGCCAGGAAGTAGGGCACACAGGAAATAGTCATTCTCCCCTTTCTATTCAGTGGGTGTCACATTTTCCTTCCCTCCTCTCTGAAGCCTTCCCTAATTAAGCTTAAATGCTCTCATCACTTAACTGTTGCTGTCTCTTAGCTAGTAAGTGACACAGTCACATAGTCACCTCTATTAGTTTGTACTTCAGTCTTCACTCTGTTTACTCCGAGAGTACTTCGCTTTCCTGTAGCTGTACTTCGTACCCTCTGCCTTGTAGCATCACTTAAGGTGACCATATAAACCTGTATCTCTAACTAGACTGTAAATCCTTTAATGTAAATGATTCTGTGCTCCTCCCCATACAGGAACTTACATCTTGCTCAAAAGTTCTTGTTGAACCAAAAATTTTCAAGTGTTTTCATAAGCCTTTTTCATCTAGTATGTCCATAAATTCTTCATGAATCAGACACTGTCATTTCTTTGGAAACAGATCTCCTCAGTATGGACTCCTTTCTTCCCATCTATCAGTATACCCATAAACACACACACACACACACACACACACACACACACACCCCTACCTCCTTGTGGTTTAAGCAAAGTTATCAACCAATTGGTTAATAAATATTTGATGACATATACTAAGACTCCAGCCCTGATGCACATCGATACGTATTATCTTTCTGATCTGTAGGCATATGTGCATTTAAACAATGAGGAAATCAAGAACAACAACAACAAAAATATCAAGTAGCAAAGAAGACAAAAAATACTGTCTTATACCTGGGATTCCAGGAAGTAACCCTGATATTGCCTCCATGTAAGAATAAACGAGTACAAATAAATACTCTAAACATGTCCTCAATTAAATCCATCTTGCATTGTTATTCTTTAAAAAATATTTATTGAATGCCTACTATGAACCACACAGTACTCTAGGAGCTTGGAATAAAGACCTTGTAACTTTGGAGCTCATATGCCATAATATGTGAAAACAGACAATAAACAAATCAATATATACATAAATCAGACAGTGAACAGTGTATGAAGGAAAATATAGTAGGTCAGAGGATAGAGAAGGGATCATAGCATATGGCCAGAGAAGGCTTTCGTGATGAAGTAATTTTTGAGCAGAGGCTTGATGAAGTGAAAGCTGAGCCATGTGAATATATGGTAGAAGGGCATTTAGGAAGGAGAAATAGCAAATGCAGAGTCCTTCATATGGGAGCATTTTTAGTATATTTGAGCCACAGCAATGAAGCCAGCATGGAGAGAAGTGAGAATGGGAAAGAGATAAGGGGGAACCAGATGGTGTAGTGCCTTGCATTATGAGTAACCCCTTAGAAACTGGCATTAATATCATCCCTCTGCAAAAGGGAAAGGCTAGAAGTAAAGTAAACCTAAAGGAGAAAGAGAGGTGAGAAAAAAGAAAAAATTCATCAGACTACATGCAGATGTATACGCTAATTTGATTTCAAGAAGAAACTTGCTAAAGTTGCTCACTCTCCTAAAAAACCTTTCTCTTAAGTCATCATATTATCACTTTTTTTCTGCCGCCACCTGAGTGATCTAAACTTGATGCTCCCACGCCCTCGTTTCTCCTTCATTCTTCAATCTAGAACATCTAACTTCTGCTGCTATTATACCACTAAACTCACAAAGCTGACAAAAATGAACGTCTCAATAATGACACCTAATGGTCCATTTTCAGTTTCATCCAACAGCATGAACTACCCTGCTTGGACAACCCTTTGTTGGTGGCTACAGCACCATTCTCCTGCTTTGTTTTGTTTTGTTCTGTTTTTCTCTCTCTCCTGTTACTTCTCACCTTCTTTCCTTGACTCCTCTTCCTCTGTCTACTCAACTATTGGTACTACTCAGAGTCCTACCATAATCTTCTCACTCTAAATATTCTCCTGGCAAGCTATCCATTCCCTTTGCTTCTTCCTCTTGCACATCAAAAATTATATTTCAAACAGCTTACTAGACATTCTAGTTGCGTAACATGTCTCCTGTTTATCATGCCCGAAACATAACCTATTGTTGTTATATTAGTTTCAGGTGTACAGCATAGTGGTTAGACATTTATGTACCTTACAAAGTGATCACCTGATAAATCTAGTACACATCTGACACCATACATAGTTACTATAATATTACTGACTATATTCCCTATGTTGTACTTTATACTCCCATGACTATTTTTATAAGTTGCAGTTTGTACTTCTTAATTCCTTTCAAACCTTTTTCACAACTGTAACTGCAAAACAAATTAAAAATTAAACAAACAAACAAACAAAAAGCAACCTATTAGTCACTACTTTTAATAGTTGTTCAAGCTAGAAACCGCAAAATCACCTTTTCCATCATTCGCTATAGCTAGTCACCCAGTCCAGAAATTCTACCTCTGAGCATCTCTCTTACATCCCCTTTCTCTTCTAACCCTAATGTCACTGTCTTACTTCCGATTCTCTTCATCTATGGCCATAACTAGTTACAAACTCTTCTGACCGGTTTCTCTTTCCATTCTATCTGCCTTAAACACATTGCCATCACTGCAATCTTTCTAAAATCCAAATCTTACTATGTTTCTCTCATCTTATCCAATTCTTCCTTTTAATTTTCCTTCCCTAACCCAAGTACCACAAATGTTATACTAAACTGTAGTCCCCGGTCTCTATATTTACCAGTCATTCTCCGAACACACTAGGCACTTTCCCACCTTGATCCATATTTCACCTAGAATGCTCTTCTCAATAACTTTTACTCATTCACACATCCAACTCAAATCCCCCTACTTCTATAAACCGTCAACAATATCCCCATGTGAGTTTCATCCTCATGGAAGAATAACTCTTTTCCTCCCATATGCTTGCATGACATTGTGCATATGTCACTATGGTAGCCATTATCATATTTTATCATAATATGCTTATTCCAAGGCTCTCTTCCCAGATAGAATGTGAGTTCTTTAAGGCCAGGAATTCCATACTCTTCATTTTTATATCCCAAGTACTTGGCAGATTAACATATATAAAAAATGCTTAATAAATATTTTTTAAATAAAAAAATAGGAAATGAGATGAAAATGGGGAATATTGCAAAGCAGTGTCAGAAAACAGGAGAAATCAAGATGGTAAAAATATCTTCAAAGTTGGTAGAGAGAAAAACATCACAAAATAGTAAAGCCAAAACAAACTTTCATAATCTTTAATCATCTAACTTATCAAATAATAGAATTGGGATTCAGAATACTCAAGCAGCAAACAATCAGAAGTAGCAGCAAATAATTACAAGAGCTTGAACTCAGGTTTCACTGTTTGGTCCATAGTTTTTAGAGATCAACATGAACCACAAAGTACCTAGAGATCATCCAGCTCACTTGTACAGTATGCCTCTCCAACTAAGATGGAAAGAGGTTTGAGCAATTTTAATGCACCATCAAGTTCATTTAGAGTGTTTTTATTTTCTTCTTACTTAAAACTTTTTTTCATATGACAACTTTACTACCCTGCATATACCTTATTATATGTATATTGGTATGCTACTTTATAGTTTATAAAACATTAACCTATCATTTTACCAGATTCTCATAGCAGTCTTCTGTTTTAGATATCTTTTCCTTCACTATTCCATTCCTTCCTGTAACTATGAAAGGTCACTTAACATATCAGGTAGGCAGCTGAAAACACTGTGCTTCTGTGGTTTACTGCAGATGCAGTGAAGACTACATCAGGAGCACTGGGTTCCGATGCCAGCTCTGCCAGCCTCCAGCTGAGTGTCACTTCACCTTCTGTGCTTCAGTTTATGCATCTGGAAATCAGGGAAGCTTGACCACATCAGTGATTTCCAAACCTGGCCAGGCATCAAACCTATCTAGAGGCTTTAATAAATTTAATCATCTATATCCCCCTCCTAGAACACCTCAGGGGATGAGGGCCAGAAATCTGTGTTTTAAAAGTTCTCCAGGTGATTCTGATGAGGAGTCAGATCTGGAAATCTCTAAGCCAGATGATGTTTCAAATCCCTGCTGACTCTAAAACTATGAATAAATCATGTTTTTCTTTTATATCCATTGCTATTTGTGCAAACTGGTCTTTAGACCCAGATACTAAGTTCCTCTCTGTGGCCTGGAGAAAACAGACAAGATGGTAAGACTAGCAAGACCTCAGAATTAATGTCCTTGTCCATATTCCGGGCCATATTCCAGGCCAGCAGGACCATACGACTGTGGTTTTCTTTTCTCTTTCCAACAGTGCTTCTTTAG
>NW_006432227.1:502321-520243 GCF_000325575.1 Pteropus alecto | reverse complement strand
AGAGTCTGACTGTTCTCAACAATGTAAGTGTTCATTATTATTTTCATCAGCTAACATTTCCCATTGACCTCCAAAAGCCATCTAAAATATTGAAGAAACTCAGTGTCTTGTGTCTTATTTAACAAACTATACTTAATGCAAAGATAAAATCAAGACCTGTAAAAAGTTACTGATGGCATTAAGGAGAAAACAACAAAGACAAAGAGAGAGATACCTCACCTTACAAATTAAGAAACTTTGTTGTTTCTCTTTTTAGTTCAAAAAATCAAACTAATAACCCAGCTCAAAAAAAGAGTAACGTATAAACCACAAAGCTTATTTATTGGTTGATACAGTGAGGTGTGTAGCTGTAGGAACTCTAGAACTTTAAAACTTTAAAGACTACCAGGAGTTGAATAAATACAATTAATTAATTCTAATCTTTTATTTCTCTCTTTAAGTAACTGATTATGTAGTACAGCAATGGTTCCCAAGCTTTCTGGCACCAGGGACCAGTGCTCCTATGAGAATCTAACACCTGATGATCTGAGGTGGAGCTGAGGTGGTGATGCTAGTGCTGGGGAGCAGCTGCAAATACAGATGAAGCTTCTCTCCCTCCCATGTTCATCTTCTGCTGTGCGGCCCAGTTCCTATGGCCCAGGGATCAGGGACCCCTGAGTATAGGATTAACTTTAGGCAAAGCCTTAAAGTCCTTCACTGGAGACTTCCCTCCAGACTCATATTGCCCAATTCCCTTTTGGCCTAGTGATATAACCAACCATAAATCCACTGTTAGTTAATCCAGATTATAGTTCTTGATCTTGTTCAAAATTATATCATGAAAAACAGCCATGCCTTTCTGAAATCATGATATTCAATATTCACTTGTTTGATAAAAATTTATTGAACCCTTAATATGAGTTAGGTCAACAAAAAGATGACTAAGTCTGCCTGTTTTGAACATTCTAGAAGACACATAAATTGTGACAGTGCAATTAGTGCAATACAAAGTAAAATTTTTCAGGGTGTCAGAAAAGCTTCATGGCAAAAGAAATGTTATAACTAAGTCTTGGAAAATAAGTAGAATTTGTCCTGCAGTTAAAGAAGTACAGAGCTTCCAAGCAGAGAAAGCATGGAGTAAAAAGGTACTTGACGTTACGTTCAGGGAACTCTAAGCTGTGCTTTGGGGATGGGGTGCTTTTGAAGAAGTGGGGGACACACTTGGGGAAAGAATATGAACCAGGCGATAGCTGAGAATAGCGGGATGGTAGTTCCACCACAGCTCTGCTACACTTAATGGTATTTTCTTTTCTATCTGACCTCAGATAGAAAAGAATCAGTTTAAAGCCTCTAAAACACATTAGCGAGTCCTCTTAACATTTCTACTTGGTCATCCAGAAATATTTCATCACTTGCCGTTCCCTAGTATTCTGATCAAACACTACAGTCCAGAAAAATCAAATTTTTATTAATCTCTCTACGTAATCAGTGTCCACTCCCCATATCTTACTTCTTTCCAATTCTTACCTATTTCTATCATTACTCTGCACAAGTTCTTTATTTTTCTACAAACAACTTAAAAGTCAGTTAAGAAATTTTAGGCTTCTTATTGATTACATTAACATTCTGAAGAGAATCAATGCCAAGTAGGTAACCCTTGATAGATTTTATAAATGTCAACTTTTAAACATATATTTAGTAATAGTTTTATTTTAGTATTTAGAATTTGCCTTTCGAAAGAAAAGAAACTGAGTGAAAAATATCCTTTAGTTCAGTTTAATATATATCTTAGAAGCCTAGCTGTTGAAACCTCAAGTCCCTCTTACAGGTACCATTGGCCTTTGATTGTAGTTTACATAAATGAAATTATTTTAGAAAGAGGTCGATAGCCTTGGAAATGACAGGATTTTATAAAACCAAAAATTATACTGTAACACTAATTTTCCATTCAAAGTTTCAAAACACACACACACGAACAGCATGCAGACACACACGTGCACACGCACACGCAGAGTTTAGTCCTCTCTGTTGCCACACTCAAAAGCTGGCAGGCCCAAGCATAAAAGCATGCTCACCTCCTCAACCTCATACATGCTCAACTAAAAATGGCTGAGGCTCTTCTGTTCCAAATTAAAAACATATAAAAGAATTGAAGCTGAATGCCTGTTTCATGTACCATGGCCTGGGCAAGTTCTATGTTCTGAAACTCTCCAGATCTGCTTGTGCCACTTTTCATGACAAAGATCAGGAAAAACCAAGCAAGCCTGTCTAGTAAGGTAATGATGGTAGGCCTGGACTCATTTCGCTTCTGACCTTGGTTTATCTGGCCTGCGCCTTCTTTGGAATCATCTATTTGTGTATTTGTTTCTCAGTAATCCTCTTATGATAGGGTAGTTAAAAGGTTTTAGCTAAAGACATCTATAAAATTCAAATATACCATTTTAATAATGTTTTCATTTTTAATTTTAAAAGATCACTCTAGATACAGGAGTTATGGAATTTTTGATTTGAGAATAAACAAATGTCTTGTTTGTTTCCTAGCACCCTCTGTCTCATAACAGCCCCTACTGCCAATAGAGAAAGATCACATCAGAACCAAATCCATCTATCCTCAAGTAACAGACATTGGCAGACGTACTACATTCTGAGACTGTTTGTCAGCTTTTGGCTGGTAGAGTTTAAATTCTGATTCACACTGGCTGCGCCAGAGATAGAACTACTCCACAAGCCCGAAGACGGGCTCTGAATTCTATCATGTAGACAGACAGACAGACAGAAAATAGAGAAAGCCATAGGACAAAGAATGGGAAAAACAGTTCGAAATTCAATGGAAAAAAGAAACACACAGAAGGTAGATGTACATGTCTTCTCCATTTACTCAGGCTACCTTAAATTATTCAGGTTTTACTCTCTCAGAATGAGGTCACAGTATAATACAGATTCCACAGGTCCTCACGGTGTAATGTAGATTCCACAGGTCCAGCCGAAGTACAGAGACTGACTATTTTTTACAAGGCTTCGAAAACCTATTTGTGAAATTTATCCTACTAAGTACGTCATATTTAGAGGCAGGAATAAGAATATGAACTTAAAATGTATAGCTCATATTGCCTTAAATGTATATAATTTCTAATTCTTTTATTAGTGTACTTTTCATGCTTTCATTGTGAATTAGTCTTAATATTATAATAATACACATTTGTACAAGTTAAGAGTATGTATCTAGATTGTTTGCTGAGTATGTGTGAATTGTGTTAATGCTTGTGGTACACCATACTATATTTAGAGAAATTAGTCTACTTCATCTATCAAATGTATTAATTTCTTCCTCTTTGTATTAGATCCCCAGTAGTTGAGCTGTCCTTCTATTTTGCTACTTGCTTAGAAAAGAAAATGGATATTCAAAAAGTGATAGAGTTCTAAAGTCATTACATGAAAGGTTACTCCTGTCTATAATGAGACTATGCTTAGAAGTAAGAGATCCTAGGATGACTATGATCCCTTTACTGGTGTCTCATCTTGGTCTATGTCACAATCTGTTTCCAGGATATCTCACCAGCCATTTGGGTTATGGTTAGGTCATGACTCTTAGTCCACTCCACAAAAACGTCTTTGCCCTAACCTCATATCTAGAGTGTTAACCTTGTACTACTTCTGTCATTTCCACTAAATACAACATAGTCATCCCCTTTCAGTACTCCAGGTCTCCGCTCCAGGTTACCTCTTCGAATTTAGATTATTCTGTACTCACTCTGCAGCTGTCTCTTTGCTATTAATTCCTGGACTTACATGAGAAAGGCTATTTCTTACAGAACCCTACCATGTCTGTCCCTAGCAACCAAAACATCCTGAAGTGAGTTTCATGAAATTAACTCTATATGCAGGAGTCAGACCCCACATGTTTTTCCATAGCCAATTATCTTTTACATATTGATGCAACCAACTGACTAGGGAGTTCCTAGTTAGTTGGTTAGTTAGTTAGTTAGTTAGTTAGTTCCTATAGCTGATCAATTATACTCTTAGATATTTCACAACTTCTTATTTATTTTTCTAGGCAGTTTCTTAAATAGCCATGTAGATAGAACTACACTATTCTTCTCGTTTTGTGCCTACTTCTTCCTTCTCTCACGTGGCAGCTTCTCTTGATGCCCTTAAAAAATAATGTTCCCCTCTATTCAACTGACTTACTTACTGAATGTCTGCCTCCCTCAAAATTCATAATAGTAAAGCCCTAACCCCCAATGAGATAGTATTCGGAGGTAGGGTATTTTGAGAAAATTAGTTTTAGATGAAGTCATGAGGACGGGCTCCCTATGGTGGAATTAGTGTCCTTATAAAAAGAGGAAGATGCCTGACCTCACTTTCTCAGTGCACAGGAAGAAGAGGTCATATGACCACACGGAGGGGGCAGCAGACTAGAGAAGAGGCCTCAGAATAAAACTACTTTGCTAGCACCTTAACCTTTTTCTTCTCAGCCTCCAGAACTGTAAGAAATAAATTTATTTCTTTTTTTTCAAGTGCCATCAAATGATAAAATGTCCAAAAGATGAGATAGTTCTGACAAAAATTTCTGTTTAAGCCACTGGGTCTATGGTATTGTTATGGCACCCTGAGCAGACCAAGATACTCCCATCTTTCACTCTATTAAGAACACCATGAATGAGATGCTCAATGTCACTAATTGTCAAAGAAATGCAAATTAAAACCACAATGAGATATCATCTCGTGCCTGTCAGAATGGCCATCATCAATAAATCAACAAACAACAAGTGTTGGTGAGAACATAAAGAAAAGGGAACCCTCGTGCACTGTTGGTGGGACAGCAAATTGAGATTGCAAATTTCTACTATAGAAAACAGTATGGAGGTTCCTTAAAAAATTAAAAATAGAACCATCTTATGACCAGCAATTCTGCTTCTGGATATTTATCCAAAGAAATGTAAAACACTAATTAAAAAAAGGTATATGCATTCCTATGCTCATTGTAGTATTTACAATAGCCAAGATATGGAAGCAACCTATGTGCCCATTAATAGGTTACTGGATAAAGAAGATGTGGTACATATATACGATGTAATATTACTTGGCCATAAAAAAAAGAATAAAATCTCACCATTTGTGACAACATGGATGGACCTAGAGGATATTATGCTAAGTAAAATAAGTCAGACAGAGAAAGACAATACCATATTCTCACTTATATCTGGACTCTAAAGAACAAAATAAACAAGCAAACAAAACAGAAACAGACTCATAGATAGAGAACAAACTGATAGTTGACCTATGGGAGGGGGGTTAGGGGGCTGGCTGAAATTTGGACGAGGATCAAGCATTATAAATTGATAGTTACAAAATAGTCATGGGGATGTAAAGTATAACATAAGGAATATAGTCAATAATATAATAATGTAATAACTATGTACAATGTCAGGTGGGTACTAGACTAATTGGGGGGATCACTTCATAAATGATATAAATGTCTAACTGCTATGCTGTACATCTGAAACTAATATAAAATAACACTGAATATCAACTGTAATAGAAAATTTTTTAAAAGAGAGGAAAGCAAAGGGGAATAAGAGGTTCAAATTTCCAGGTATAAAACAAGTCATGGGAATAGATAGAAAATTTTTTAAAAGAGAGGAAAGCAAAGGGAAATAAGAGGTTCAAATAAGAGGTATAAAACAAGTCATGGGAATGTATGTACAGCATAGGGAATATAGCCAATAATTTTGTGACAGTGTTGTACAGTCAGAAGGTTGCTGGACTTATCATGGTATATAAATGTTGAATAACTGTGGTATACACCTGAAACCAATATAATGTTGCATGTCAGATATATTTTAATAAAAAATCTTTAAAAAGAAAAAATGTACCCTGAACGACTGCTTCCTTTGCCTCATCACCATCGATCATCTGGAAAACTGACTTTCTTTGCCTAGCAGTCTGTATGTATTTGGAGATGAATGAGGAAGGAGGGAAGACTTTCTAACATCCCCTCGTTACTTTTTACTGGACATCCCATTTGAACAGTTTTCTTTGCTTTAATGTATAAATCCTCCCATAAGAACGTGTGGCGTTTCATCACCCCCATTGTTCTGCTTTACACCAATCCAACCTTTTAGAGGCCAGTTTCAGGCTCATCTTCTCCAAGGAACCCTGATGGTTCCTTCCATTTTAATCTCTCCATTTTCTAAACTTCTCTGGCATTACTGTCTGCACAAATTATTTGGAGATGTAATGACTCTGCATATTCTCTCCTCCTGGAATTCCCCAGCAGTCCTGTGCCCCACTCTGCACGTTTGCACGAGGCATTATTCTTGGCTAGCTGCTCATCCACTATGACCCCCCTGTTATGTCCTCCTATCTTCACGCTGTGCATATATATGTTCCTACAATCCTCTGTTTCTGGCCACGTCTTCAACTTACCAGAGATATTTTAGTATCTAAGCATTTCTTTACTTTCCTCAGCACCCTGGTGACATCAACAGACTAAGGTAAGGGACTTTTATATCATCCCTCAACTAGGCTGTCAATTTTGTTTTTACATAGTCTCTCTCCTAGAGAAATTAGTGTCAGTCTAATCTTCCCAAGAGCCTTTAATATGGTCCCTGATTACTTAAGTTATTTTTCTCTCTTATTATTTTTTGAAAGAATGAGAATGTGGGAACAACAACAACAAAAAATAGCAAGGGTTCTCTGGAGTGCATTGTGCCTACTCAGAAGTAAGAAAACAAAGAAAGGAAGGCTCGTGAGCCAAATACCTTTGTACCATTGTCCGTATGTCCTTCTAGAGCTGGTTCTATGGATAAACCAACAGTCACTATGCCCAGGCCTATTATTCTAAAATTTAAATGTTTCCCCTGACATCTGGGTTCAGGTTTGCCTGGTCTTCAGGAGTAGCACTAGTTTTCTTAAGTGGCTTTGAGAAGACTGGTTGGCAAACCATTAGTTGTTTTTATCATCAACATTTATTTTACTTTGTAATATTATTTTGCTAGGCTCCAACCTATAATATAAGAATGAGGAAGCATTTCTCCTCTTGAATTTTAAGTCTTGTACATGCCAAATCACAAAATAAAATACACATATAAAATACAACAAATGTCTATAAAATCTTCATTTGTTTAAACAAATACTTTCTGCACATGCAAAGAGAGAGTCATGCTAATCAAGGGGGTACACTCTGGCATAAAACCGACAGATGCCCATTACCAGGTTTGGGAGTCTCGATATCAACAAGTGTGGACTAAATACTCAGCCATTCAAGTCTCAAGTGTCTACTTTATCAAATATATGCTTAAATAGTACATGAGTTACTGTGAGTCATAAAAAATATATAAGATATGATCTCCATCCTTAGAAACATTCTAAGGAAGCTTTACAATCTCACAGAGGGGCAAGACATACACAAGTCACAATATAAGGAAATAACGTCTGGCAAAATCATTATCGAGGGCAAAAATACAGGACAAGAACAAAGGCATGTCAAGATGTTTCATATTGCCCTCCCCACTCTGAATTATGTACTGCTGAGGAAGGGAGCAGAGACATGATAAATCCAAGGGAGGTTTGTATCTAGCTTGAAAATGCACTAGTAGAGGATTACCTTTCTTCTGTTTGCCTTTGGTGAACCCAGGACAACATTCCCAGAGCTTGTATCAGTTTATTAAGGGGAGAGGTTATGAAAAACATATCAAGTATCTGAGGAAAGCTAATTAAGGATTCAACATGAGCTGATGATTTGCTATTTACAGTTCACATTTTAAACATACTTTACAAATTCACATTTATTATTGGTCCTCTTAACAACCCTTCAAGGTAGACAATATCGGTATTATCCAATTTTATAGGTCAAGAAAATAAAAGGGCAGAGAGATGAACTGACTTGTCTAAGAACATGAATGTATATTTTAGAATCCTGACAGGAAATAGCTAGCATATTTAAAGGATCTGACTGAAAAGAATTGATTGAAGGGTGGGAATAGAGACCAGCGAGGGACAGTAAAGCACTCGGGGACTAAAATGCAGGAAGCCCACAGCTACTTCTAGGCTTGAAGAACAGAGAACAATGTTCCCAGAGCCTGGTAAGAGCTGCCACTGTGAAGGAGGAGATACCTGACAGGGGCGTGGACACTGATACTGCTAGAACTGTGGCAAAGTAGGGTAAAGCCAGTGAAGAAATACCTTGATCCTTCTCTTCT
Source organism: Pteropus alecto (assembly GCF_000325575.1). Lineage (NCBI taxonomy): Eukaryota > Metazoa > Chordata > Mammalia > Chiroptera > Pteropodidae > Pteropus > Pteropus alecto. The sequence continues at coordinate 512,060 of NW_006432227.1, read as the reverse complement.
CACCTTCTGCTCCCCCACCAGTGCCTCCCATTGACCAAAATAAACCAAAGCCAGATAGTAAAGATTGCTGATGATGCAATCAAAAGGCACAGAACTGGGCAGAGGCGGGTGGAATGGATCTGAGGAGGCAGGGGGGAGCATAGTAGGTAAAAATACCTAGCTTTGTGTCTGCAAATTCAATGTTCTTTTCCCTATAGGTACTACTCAGATATGCCCCAAATGGATAATAAAGAGTTAACTGTAGTTATTGAAAAACCTGGAAACAGGCTTAAATCTTACTGAGATATATTTCTTCTTTAGGTTAGGCTGAAGTCTGTATATTTCCTGATGGCTTATGGCTTATGGCTATTCTGGAACCTTTTCTACTCAGACAGAAGCCAAACCTTGTTACCTGTCCTCTTTAGTCCATAAATATATTTTAATCTCTTCAAAAAAGATACCCACCCCCAGAGGTCATATTGTTGAGTTTCAGTACAATGCTGGTTCTACAAAGTCCTATTTGAACAACAACAAAAAATAAAAATTGAAAAAGATGACAGAAGACTGGTTGGGTGCTGCATATGATGAACATTGTCAGAAGAAAGGTCCATGCTTCCACAGGGCATGCAACTTTACAGTGGTATAAATTTCTTCTGGGAAGGACTCAAAATGAAATGAGAGAGAACGAGGTAGTAATTCAGCCTATTTTATATATTACTCAAGAGAAAGGACCTTTATTTAAGACTGCAGAAACAGATTTGGAAGCCAACACTTTCGAGTCCTAGTGACATCCACTGCGCAAAGTCATTTACTCACGTTAATCTTTTGATTAAGTACCTGCTCATCACTTCCACAATCTGGTCCTCAGGTATCTGAAAATCTCTTAAATTCAGCACCATCCTTTCCAAGTATTAGTACAACAATTCTTAGAAATAGTAAAAAAAAAAAAAAAAAAAATTCCTGAAACTATCACCTTAGTATGAATTCAATTTACCTAACTACTTTCCTCCTTTGATTAGAGAACTTCAAATGATAGAAGTACATGAAATGCTTTTAATAATTAAAAATCAAGTAATTAAAATACCTTAAGCCTTTGGAAAGAAAGTAGAGACAGAAACTCTAGGACTGATGAAGAGAATGCAGAAGAGGGGGCAGTTGTTGAAGACAAATTTTCTTATTTATTTCCTCAGGGCGGGCCCTTTGTGGAGCTGTTCCTTATCCTGGAAAAGCCCTCTACTGACTGATGTCACCTAGCTGGCCTGCATTTGAGACCCTACTGAAAGCGAAGCAAACTGTCACCAAGAGTTTCACCCTCCCCACAAAGCATTTTTGCTTATATTTGTTTGAGGAATCAATCCAGTTTCTTTAGAAAGATTTCCTCTATGATTAAGCTAACTAACTACACTTCCTTCCACAGCTTAAACCAAGGCTCTGGCTTATCCACTGCCGTTTCCGAATGTTTGTTTTCTTCTTCCCCAGAACAATGAGAACGACAGTGAGTTCTGACTAAAGGACTCCAACACCTGAAATACTCTTTGCCAATTACACTACTTGGCAGGCTACAAAGGAATGACAAATGCAATCTTTCATTAAAAAAGAATATTTAAAGAATAAAGAATATCAAGAGTATCCAGTGAAAATAAGTAATTAAATAATTAAAACTGTTCAATCTTTATAATGACTCAGACACAATAATACAGTTGGCCTTCCGTGACCTGTTGGACACTTAGGGCAGGGTCATGGCTCCTGTGATAGAAAAGGGATTTGGTCAATATCCTTACAACTAATTTGGTTTTCATTTTGTTTTACAAGTAATTTGTTTTTAAGTGAATGGGAGTATCTGGCAGGGCACTTATACAGGTGGAGTTCTCAGAGAAAAGGGGCCTTTTCTTTGGCTTTTCTTCTGCTTGAGGCAGATTTTTGCTGATATGCACGGTAAATCACTGCCTAGGATCAACCCAGATAACTATCTGACAAACTCTTGGATTGGGTATTTAACCCAGGCAAGATCTTTGTGAAACAACTGTCATTATATATTTTGATTAAAAATTGCCTAATTTAGTATAGCCCAATTTATGTCATGAAGTTCTTCCATTATCCAACATTCTTCTAAGTTCCTCTCTATCTAAAAGAATTCAGCTGTCTCAAGGCCCTAACAATGATGGCAAGAACACTCTTAAACAATGTTTTTCTATTTTAAAAAGTAATACAGTCACATTACCGAAAATCCCATGTTTACTCATTAATAAGTATCTAAAATGCTTTATACTAACATTCATTCACTTGATGGGCATTCAATAAAACTTTTTTTTTGTTTTGTTTGCACTATCAGTTGAATAATTTCCAGATGCCAAGCAGTGCATAAGGTTCAGTCACACATATTATCTCCTAAATTCATCACAACAATTCTGAGTAGGTGCTATCACCTTCAAGAGAGCTTGCTATGTGCACGGGGGCAGTATTATTAAGATGCAGGCCCCATTCTATACAAATACAACTAAATCTACTTAGATTTTTTAAAATATCCAGTCATTAGCATCATTTAGGCACAGCTTCACTGTTGTACCATTTTTTTTTTTTTTACTCTATTTCTGAAAGCCTCTGGTATCAGTATATGGCAAGCAAATCTCCTCCAGAGCACACTTACTCTTGCAGAAAATCCTAGAAAATGCTGTCTATTCTTGGTCACAAGGAGGACTAAAAGGCATCATTAGATGATTTGGCCCCAATTCATCACCTGTAATGAAAACAACTCAATATTTGCAGCCCTCTGATACTGAAATGCTTATGTCACTTTTACACATAAAGACCCTTTTCACTTTGAGGTGTCAGTGTTCTCTATTAACCTCATAAAGTGGGTGCTATATCTGTATTTTGCCACTTTTTACAAAGCAAGTACAAATGCTATAAATGAGCTGAGTCTAGGATACTTGAAGGTTAATGGGAGAGGGATTCTTGAGTGTGTTTTACAAGCAAAAAAAAAGTGAAAGGCAAAAATGAAATTACAGAGATATGTAATGCTAACATACTCAAGGCCATAGATGAAATCGATTGGCAGATGCTAAAATGCATTACAGTGGTACCCCTGCCAGTATTATCCTCAAGATTTTCTAATCTTCCATCCTCCTTCATTCTGCAGGAATCAGATCAAAGCGGCCAAAGTCAATACTCAGTTTAAGTCGACACTATTGTCAAGTAATGTGGATTACTCACCTAGTTATATTCTGACATCGGGGCCATTATATTACCTGGATTTGGGTCGTCTTTTATTTAAATTGGAGGAGCTATTATTTGCGTTTTGAGAAATTAGAGAAAACTCATCTAGGTTAAGTTCTCTTACTTAAATCAATATTGCCTTATTTTTCTCTTTCTTTCTTTCCTTTTCTTTTTCTTTCTTTTTTTTTTTTTTAACTGTTTCTCTCCCCCCAAAGACTCTCTAGGCAATGAAGGCTTCTGTCTATTCTTCAGATCTACATTTTTATCTTTGTAGATCTGGCATGTCTTCATGAATCCCTTTAAATAAAATATGATTTTTAAACATTTTGGTTCAGACTTGAGACAGAATATACTCTATTCACTCATAAAAGAACAAATTAAATTTTAGCTCAGGATACTTGTGGATATGAAGCCTACAGATTCTGGCAATGCCAGGCATATTCTTCAGTGTCTCTTTAAATCTTTCTTAATGTATAAATGACTTTTAAAAGTCCCCTTTTCAGTATAGTTGGCAGAGTACCTAAGACCATAACAAGTTGCTTCCCCAGTAAATGCCATTTTCCCTTAACCACAGGGCTATAATTCAAAAACTGTAGATTTTTTAAAAGACAAGTGTTAAGGAAAAAAAAAAATCTGGGAACGAAGCCTAGGGTTTCCCATCTATGAAAAAAAGGGAGTCGTTACAGAATGGGGACTGGCTATAGGCCAGGGGCCTAGAGTTACTGCTCTCAAAATGGCTTTCTAACCAACTACGCCAGAAGGCGGGGTCCTCTGTACTTTAGCTGCGACCATCTGCAAGGCAAGGGAAACAAAGACAAGGCAGGCGGCAGGAGTTTACACAATGCAGTGGTCAAATGTACACACTTAAGAGCCAGAAATTAAGGTTCAAATCAAAGTACTAACACTGACTTTGTAATCTTAGGCAAGTTAGTTTACTTCTTTGTTCTCAGTTTCCCTATTGTAAAATGTAAGTAACATGACACACAGGTGTATTAATTTTCTATTGCTGCATAACAAATTACCACAGACTTAAAAGTTCCTGTGGACACAAATTTAGTGGCTTAAAGTAACACAAATGTATTATCTCATAGTTTCCGTGGGTCAGAAGTCAGGCACATTTTAGTGTCTCTGCTTAGGGTCTCAACAAGGCTGAAATTAAGACATCAGCTGGGTACATACTCATCTGTGATCTTCACTAGGGAAAGTTCTGCTTCTAAGCTCCTTGGAGCCATTTGCTTGTGATCCTATGGCTGAGGTTTCCACTTTGTTGTTAACTGTAAATCAAGGGGCCATGCTTGTCTTCTACAGGCTGCCTGCTGTTCCTTGCCACATGGCCCAATAGCAGTCTGCTACATCCAGATCAGCAGAGAATCCCTCTTACTCTTCAAATTTCTTCCTTTTAAGGGCTCATCTGATTAGGTCAGGCCCACCCAGGATAATCTCTCTTTAGGGACCTTAATAACATCTATGAAATTCTTGAACCTTATAAAGTAAAATAATCACAAAGTGATAGCCTTCATATATATAAGTCCTGCGTGTTCACACTCAAGTATGTGAATGTTTGGAGGGGGGATCATGCAGGGTATGTATACACAAGGGGACAGGACTCTGGGGGGGCATTTTAGAGTTCTAAGAAAACAAGCTTCTTAGGACCCCTTAGGAGGATTAACTGAGTCACAATAAATGTACAACATTTGGTGCCTGAGTAGAGTTAAGTGCTATATAAATCTCTACCATTCTTACTTTCTTCAGGCTAGATTTCTTAGGAGGAGACAGTGGGTCTGAATGACCTGTCCAATCTTAGCGTTCTTATGCTAGAAGAGGACTTAAATCCAGGCCCCTCCTCATTCATTTGAGCTTTTCTTCTTCATGCTACATCCCCAATGACCTTCTTGAAAATGCTTCTCCCTGCAGCTATTTCTTCCACTTCTAAAGCAGTTATTTCAGAACAAATAGTACCTCCTCATCATCACCATAAATTAACAGTTAGCAACGTCTTCTTTATGGGGCCACTGTGGTGGGTGGGCTCTGTCAAGCCCTCAAGGTGTGCATGAAGGTGGGAGAAGGAAGTCGTGCCGATGTCCAGGCTGAAGACTGTCTGCAGAAATCACTGCCGACATGGAATATTGCCTTGGAAGGGCCTGGCCAACTAGAACCAGGATCATGTAGTATTTAGAAAAATACGAGTTTCCAAAGTTGCTGCTTCTCCCATCAAAATATAAATCACAGTTTTGAGCCTATAGGCTGGCTGGTCCTATCAGCTGACCCATTTCCCGCAAATAAATATACAAATCTCCCACACTCAATTTAGGGAAGGAAATTCTTTACTTTGACCCTGTATCTAATTAGATTCAGGGGCATATTTTGCATTCTGAAGGCTGAAACATGCCTGCAGCGATGTACCGGATCTTTCTTTTGCTCATATCTCAGCAGGATGTCTCTAAACAGAAACTTAAAAATAATCATCATTACTAATCCCTTCTCATCCAGCTACTCTCCTCCTCAGGGAGGTGCTGATATGCTGGAAGACTGATGTGTAATGCACTGACATGTAATGCCAGCACCTGGAAAGTCTGAGACCATATGGGTGTAGTTTCCAGGTGTCGAGTTCCAACATCAGTGGTATAAAGCACTGTGAGGGGAAGAGAATGTGAGGCAGCCTCATATCTATATAAGAAGAAATCATGTGCTACTGAGTATCCTTTACCATGTGTGTTAGTTTGCTAGAGCTGCTGTAACAAATACCACAGACTAGGTGGCTTAAACAACAGAAATTTGTTTTCTCATAGTTCTGGAGATTAGAAGTCTAAGATCGAAGTGTTTGTAGTGTTGGTTTCTTCTAAGGTTTTGCTCTTTGGCTTTTAGATAGCAATTTTCTCTGTCTTCAAATGGTCTTTCCTCTGTATATGTCTTTGTCCTAAGGTCCTCTTCTTATAAGGACACAAATCATATTGGATGAGGCTACAATGATATGACCTCATTTTACATTAAATACCTTTATAAAGGTCCCATTTCCAAGTACAATCACATTCTGAGGTGCTGGGACTTAGTACTTCAATGTATGAATTTGTAGGGGGACACAATTCAGTCCACAACACCATGTATTCATAAAGTACGTCACATTCCTATTTAACGTTAAAGTGAAGAGATGTGGATGTTGCCAGCATATTAAATGCTGATGCTCAGGCTCCCCACCTTGGTCAGACTTGACACGTTTTCCACTTACTTCAATTATGTGTGAGAAACAGAGCTGACAATATATTGATGTGTGTTGCAGAGGCAGGTACAGGCTGAGCCTCTGATGAGGTAGACACATTTTAGAATTTCGAGAATCAGAAACAAAATGCGGATTCAAGACAATGATCACTTTTTTGTTCATCGATGTGTCCTTATAGGCTTGAACAGTATCTGTATTTGGTAGATATTTAATAAACATTTGTCAGATGAATAAGAAACGGGTGCTTAAAGGAGGCAGGCAACTAAAAGAGGAGTTTAATGATGCCAAAACCAAATCACCACTTTTCCAAGGGCTTCCCTCTCTAGAAAATGCTAAACATAAACACAGCATTTAGTGCAGTGTATCTCTTTTTCTCCTAAAATCTACATGCCTTTTTAAAACCCAGTCACTATTTGATTTCAGCATATGTTTGATATATATCAGGAGTTCATTAAACACTTATGAAATGAGTTAGAAGTCTTCTGCTGTAGAGAGTTTAATTACTATTATAATGGATGTTTTCCAATACCTTAAAAAATAATAATAATAATAATGTTTTTTGCTAGAATTGAAACCTTGCTCATTGTTTCTACTTCTCTGCAAACACACACAAAAAATGCATGACAGTATCTTATGCACATAATAACACTTTACATCTATCTCCTTTTCTGTTGCTATTGTCTTTTTTTCTTAAAAAAAGAATCATGGTTCTTCTCCTGAATAATCCATCTTTATTTATAACTTAGCCGACCATTACTTTATAAAATCATGAAAGTTTGGACTACAATGTCCAATCTTACATCATCACAGGAAACTTCTTTAACAGTATTCCTGATAAATAAGTAAATATGTTCCTGACTTGAACAATCCCAGTGATGGGGAAGTCATTGCCCTAAAAACCGGCCTATCTCACTCCATTACCAAAACAGCCCAAATAACTGAAGGGCTTTTCTATTCCTTGTACTTACATCTGTCTCCCATAACATCGACACAATTGTTCTGATTCTTCCCTTTGTAACCACATAGAGGTTAAATCCATTGTTTTAACTTTCTGTATTCCAAATTTTCTTTTCTTTAGAGAGCCTCTAACTTTATTATTCCAGTTTTATATTCTATATTCTTTTTCTTATATAGGTCATGCTGCCTAATAGTCTAAAACAATGAGAATAGAATATAAAGACTGTGAATTTTTTGAAGCTAGGAGAAACCAGGAAGATCCCCTAATATAATCAGCACGTTTATCACAGGGGAAAGAAGTCCCAGAGAGCCAAAATATATACACAAAGCTAAGAGTCCTAAATAATTGGGGACTAGAATTAGAATACATGTTGCTGATCTCCTTGCCAATATGCCAGGTAGCTTCCAATTTTCAGTGCTTAATGTTTTCAAATTTTATGTATTACTTTCATTCTCATGACATCCATGTAAGATAAGACACACTTTTATCTTTATGCAATAGATGAGGGACTAAGGCTCAATAGGTTTTCATAAGGAAAGAGATATTTAAAAGAATAACTAGAATGAGAAGTCAAGTCTTCTAACCTCCAGTTCAATATTACATGACTATTTCATATAAAACCAACAACCTTTCACTAAAAATTTGCTAGGTACTGCATTAGTGAGAGTCCTAGCACAAAACAGATGGCACACTGAAGAGGGCTTCACCGAAAAGAACTGAATGAAGTGACTATTTATAGAGTAATGTTCCAAGTTAAAAGAACCAAAAAGAGCTGGGGAGGCATCTGGGGCCTAGAAAGAGGGAAAAGCCTTCACGACTCCTATGTCTGAGGGAGCAGGAGTGGAAACAGGGTTTCCAGAGCCCAACAACCCTGGAGGAAGAATGGCTGCCCCGAAGAAACGGGGATCTCAGAGGAGTAGCCACAGCCAGAATGTTGAGAAGCAGGGAGGATGGAGAACTAGGATAAATAGCTTGGACCACTTTTTTCTCCTGCCCTCCAGTTTCTTGCTAGTGTCTATCATTAGTCAAATCTACACTGAAACCAGGAAGCAAGGGAGTTTTCTGGTGCACAGGGAAGAAAAGAAAATGGATTACTGGTAGAGGAGAGAAAGCCATCGGTGGAGGCAGAGAGTAGAGGGGCGCCAATAGGAACAAGTTCCCTCAATCAAATTCCCGCTGTAGCTAGTGGTTAACTGCTTGATGCTTTTAATAGCCTAAGAAAACTTGAAGGGATGGGGAGATATTCGAGATCTGAGGTATTCTAGAATCTTCAAAATGTAACTTTTAAAAGAAAAAAAAAATATGTTTTTTGTTAAAATTGCTTTCATCAGAAAGATAAACTCTGCTAAAATGTTTAATGTGTCTTTGTTAACAAACGAAGCTTGCCTTTGTCCTTACCTGGCCTAAAATTAATGGGCTTACCTCTTTATACTCAACCTATCGTTCCCTCCTGGCTCCCTTTCAAATCTTGTTATAAGCACCTCATTGAGCCTAAACCAGTCTTAGGAATTAATTATCCTTTATTTTCATTTTGAGTTGTGTCCAGCACAACTTGTCAAAGTCACCTTTTCTTTGCTCCTCCATTCCTCTGGTTTCATAGATATGCTCCTATCCCAGAATATATAGATTATTACTAGTTACTGCATATTAGCATTGTTCAACCTTGGGACTATGACATTTTGAGCTAGATAATATTTTGTTGGGAGAAGGAGGACTAACCTGTACATCATACCTGTTTAGCAGCATCACTGAGCTCTGCTCAGGAGAAGTCAGTAGCATTGCCCCCCAGTAATGACAAGCAAATATAATTCCATTTATTGTCAAATGTTCCTTAGAAGATAAAATGTCCCTTCTTGAGAACCACCATTGTATATGTTGGAGAAAGGAAACACAAAGTTCAAATTCATTGGGTTGCACCCAAGCTCTTCCAGGTGCTTTGTATTTCCAATGATCCTAGCTGGCTCCATTAAGTCCAAATAAAATGAGACAAAGATCATAAAGTGTTTAAAAGAGAAAAATTAATTGAACCCTGTTTTGTTTTGTCAGCCAGAAAGAGAAAAACTCATATTCAGGTGCTTGCTTAAGACCAAAAAAAAAATTATATATACCAAACCCAACAGACTCTAAAATAAGGCTTTATGAGGTGTCAGACTGTGAACTGACTTTCCCTAGCTACAATCCCTACCAAATGGTTTTATGTAGCTTGTAACTCAAATATTTCATCTGTACGAGTCAAGGAAGAACTGAATCCTCACCAGCGTTGAACCAAAGCCTAAAGAGCTAAATCACCTGGCTGTGAAGTCCAGGCACAGACCGACCAATCACCCACAAAGAGAAAATTAGAACCTTCAAGGGATGCTTTTAAAGGT